>NW_027632623.1:690396-742506 GCF_902686455.1 Sciurus vulgaris
ATAATATATGGTACATATTTTTTCCCCAAAAGAAATCCTAAATAAGTCACAAATATTACATTTATAGACAGTTTAGAGTTTTATTATGGTAGAAGAGGAAAGTAATTGCACACCTAAAACCTTTACATTTTCAAATTTGTAAGGCATAGTGATTTCAGAGATCATATAGAATTCAGATAATCCCAAACTTCTGATGATCAAATGTAAATGAGATATTTGAGTTTTTGAGTTTTTTTATAAAATAGAACACAAATAATTTTTTATACAAATGTTTTCCAAAATTCTTCCCTCCATTGCTTGATTTAGCACTTTTTGTAAAAGACTTTACAAAGCAGAAACTCTATGATTGTGTAATATACCTTTATAGTTCATTACCTCTTTAATTTTTTGGCATGCATTTGGTGCAGTATGGTATTCATTGTGAATAGTACCTGTAAACTTGATATTACTGAAGAAGCTCAAAATTGGATGTAAAATTTACCAAAATACACAACTTATCAAAATATAGAAATTATACCCCTTTACCCTGTAGTATAGAGAGTCTCGTTCTTTTTTCAGTCCTGGGGAAATCTTTGATGTTCAGAACATCTTATATGAAAGAATAAATCATTTTTTTCTTTTGTCAGTGGAAAGTAAAAAGTTTTATTTGGATTTGGAAGTAGTAGAGGACTGTCATTTGCAAATTTGGCTTCCAGTAATTCTGGGGATTTTGCCTTTGGTCCTAAAGGTAAGATTAAGAAGTTATTTTAATCATCATGTTAACAGAACAGAATGCAACTTAAAGAATCAGTCCTTTGTTACAGTGTTGTCACTAAAGTTATGTTTCCCCATTTATTAATTGTTCTCATAATAAAGGAATTCTCTGATTGGTTGATTGATTGTACTGGGGATTGAACCCAGGGGTCCTCTATCAATGAGTGTACACTGCCCACCAGTTTTAAAAATTTTAGTTTGAGGCAGGGTTTTATTAAGTTGCTAAGGCTGTCCTTAAACCTGTGATTCTCCTGCCTCATCATTCCCAATCTCTGGGCTTACAGATCTGCAGGACCACACACCAACTAATTTCATTATTAATAATATAAGCGTAAGAAATTTTTAAATTTTGTATAAATTACTCTAATGATCATCCATGTCCTTAAATGCAGAACAATTTTTCAATTTTGGAATGATTCTTACTTTGGTAATGTTATCACTTTTAGATTTGATTTGTTGATATTTCAAGAATTAGGAATCTACTTCCCTCCCCCCTTCTTAAGGTGCTAGGGATTGACCCCAGGGCTTCATACATGGTAGGCAAGCCCTCTACCACTAAATTAGAACTCCTTCCCTGAATCTGCATTTTTTAAGAAGATGATTTAGATTTTAGTATTATGGTCATGCTCATTTCTGGTGCTAAATTAAGTTTATAAATAATGCACTTTCTCAGTATCAGTAATGTTTCTATTTTTAATCCATTTTGTAACATTTCTATAAAAGAGTACATTTGTAAAAATTATTTCATCATTTAATTTTTTCAAAATTATTAACATAAGGCTGTTCATTTTGTTTTCTCCTTCTCATGACTTTCATGTCTGTGAAACATAAATTAAATGTCTGAACCACCTAAATTGTTCTTATATAAGATGTTTGATTTATGGAATAAATTTTATTGAAGGTATATGCTTAAATGATTAGTACAGTTCAAATAACTATTATCCCCACTTAGTTACACTTTTTATTTCACAGCTTCTGCTACTTGTAGAAGCAGTAAACTACTTTGCGATATGATGCTACATTAGAATTTATGGCTTTCCTAAGAGCAGGTTTCTTTATTTTTGTTTTAACCTAATAGCCTAAAAAGTAAAAGTGTTAATAAGTCAGCAGATATAGCAACATATTGGGTACAGTTATCTGCAAAAAAAAAAAAAAAAAAATGCCAAATAAAAATTGCTGTGTTTGCTGCTTATTACTCAGTATAACCAAGTACTGTATTGTAATTGCATACGCATGTGTAAAATTGGAAAAACATATGGAGGGAGACTTACTTAAATAAGCCTTATCCACTACATTCTCTCCTGACCATCACTTCTCCATTTTAGTGAGATCATTCCATTCACCCCCTCTTTTCTTACTTTCTTACTTTGTTTTACTTAATTTATTTTGTTCTTAAGGTTTGATAGGAATCATGAATCAGTGTGCTTATCTTTTCACAGAAATAGCTTTTGGCTTTCTCAGTTCTTTCATTTGTTTTATTTAATTGCAGAGTATTAGATTTATTATATTTGTTTTCTTGGGTATTGAATTCTTGCTTTAATTTAAGATGTGTATTTTTGGGGGGAGGGGTGCTGGGATTGAACCCAGGGCCTTGTGTTTGCAAGGCAAGCACTTTACCAACTGAGCTATCTGCCCAGCCCCAAGATGTGCTTTTCATAGTAACTGAAAGTATAAATTCCTTTCAGTTTTCTGTGTGAGTTGAATTTGCCAGAATATTTTAAACTTTTTTGGGGGTGAGGGTGGTTCTGGGATTGAACCCAGGGATGCTTTACTGAGCTTCATTCCCAGCCTTTTTAAATTTTAAGACAGAGTCTTACTAAGTTACTTAAAACTTCACCAAATTGCTGAGACTGCCTTTGAAATTTTACTCCTCTAGCTTCTGCCTCCCCAGCCACCCTACCTGGCTTATTTTAAACATTTTTGATAGATGTATCTGTTGTTGTGAAAGAATGGACATTTTTTTAAGCTGTCTGTTTTATCTCAACTCCCTAAGGTCTCCCTCCCAGTGATGGGAACAAAGCCCTTAAAGCTGTTCCAGGATATAAAATTACCAGAAACTGTTGACCAGAATCTATGCCCTATTGTAAAACATTGTGAAACATGTTGTATGTTATCAGCAAACCCAGACCCCCTTTGGAATTTCCCGGCTTAGTTCACCTTTTTCGCTTCCGTGTGCAACCCCTCCTGAAGTGTGGTTTCTGCCTTTATAAACTTGTAAGATTTTCTGCTAGGGACTCAACTCCTGGACTCCTGCATGAATCATGAGTTGGGTCCCAGCACGCTGGAATAAAAGCCTCTTGGCGGTTTGCATCAAGTGGTGCCTTCTGCAGTTGATTGGGGTTGCCGTTGATCTGTGGGACAGAGTTAGGGTCTCCTTTTTGGGGGTCTTACATTTGGGGGCTCGTCCAGGATCTGACGGCCCCCCTCATCCACGGAGTCGACCTTGGAGGTAAGAAGGGGTACCCCGAGGTTGTCTATCTTTGTCTTGGGTTTTGTTAGTCTGGTCCTGTGAGCGTGCTTTCGGTTTTGCAGCTGTTCAGTGACTCGTGAGAGTGGCCGAACAGTGGTTGGTAGACATGCCTGGGGGCCACAGGTTGCAGCCCTGGGGGATGCACCAAGGGTGGAGGAGAGCCAGGGACTCCTAGTAGTCTCCTACGGTAAGGGCGCTGATCGGGTTCAATTGTTGGATCAGAGATTGTCAAGATCGCGCCCATCTGATTCTGTTGCATGTTTGTGGCAGGCAAGGTGGGGTAAGTGGGTCCTCGTGTCTGTAGCATTTTTGCTGTTTGTGTTTCTAATAACATATGAACGGATGATGGGACAGACTGTGACAACCCTCTTAGTCTGACATTAGATCATTGGGCTGAAGTTAAGGGAAGGGGTCGCAACCTATCAGTTGAGATCAAGAAAGGCCCATGGCAGACCTTCTGCTCCTCAGAATGGCCTGCTTTTAATGTACGATGGCCAGCAAAGGGACCTTTAACCTAGCTGTCATTCTTGCTGTTAAAGAAATTGTTTTTCAGAAGGAACCTGGAGCTCATCTGAATCAGCAGCACTACATCATGGTCTGGCAGGATCTGGTGCAAAATCCACCCCCCTGAATTCGAACTTGAGTTGCAAAACCCAAGCCCCAACCAGCTGCACAAATCCTAGCCACCCAATCTCCCAGTTCTGCAGGGAAATCCAGTCACTCAGACCCCCCCAAGAAGATTTATCCTGAAACCCAGGCTGACCACCTTCTCCTTGACTCACCTCCCCCATATCCTCCCTCCTCGGTCCCTGTAGGGGGTCAGGAAGAGCCAGAAGAACCACTGGTCCCTGCAGTCGCCCCCTTTGCTCCCCCAATGAGTCTCTGCCGGGGCCCACGCAGGGCACCATGGGGCCTGCATGGGGTACCAGGAGCCACCGCGGAATAAATCCCGACATCACCGTTGCACTTCCCCTAAGGGCTTATGGGCCCCAGTGGCAACGAATGGTGGACTGGTTCCTCTTCAGCCCCTCCAGTACTGACCTTTTTTCTCCACAGACTTGTATAACTGGAAAACTAATCATCCTCCCTTTTCAGAGGATCCCCAGCACTTAACCGGGCTGGTGGAGTCTTTAATGTTCTCTCATCAGCCCACATGAGATGATTGCCAGCAGCTACTGCAGACCCTTTTCACTACTGAGGAGAGGGAGAGGATTTTATTGGAGGCAAGGAAGAATGTACCAGGAGCAGATGGACAACCCACCCAGGTCCCCAACATCATTGAGACTGCCTTCCCCCTCTCCAGGCCTGACTGGGATTTCAACATGGCAGAAGGTAGGGAGTGACTGACAGTCTATCACCAGACTCTAGTGGCCAGCCTCCGTGGAGCAGCAAGATGCCCCACTAATTTGGCTAAGGTAAGAGAGGTTATCCAGGGGGCCATGGAACCCCCATCAGTATTTCTCAAGTGCTTAATGGATGCTTTCAGTTGCTACACCCCATTTGACCCTACCTCTGAGGGGCAGAGGGCTTCTGTGGCCATGGCTTTTATAGGGCAGTCAGCAATAGATATTAAGAGAAAGTTGCAGAGAATAGAAGGGTTACAAGATGATACCCTACAGGATTTAGTTAAGGAGGCAGAGAAAGTGTATCATAAGAGGGAAACTGAGGAAGAGAAGGAGCAAAGGAAAAAAAAGGAGAGAGAGGAAAGAGAAAACAAAAGGGATCGTAAACAGGAGAAGAACCTAACATGGATTTTGGCCACAGTAATAGGTGAGAAAGGCCAGGAACAAACACAAGGCAGGGCTAAAAAAAGGGTCAGGTAACCTTGGCAACTGCACTCCATTACACAAGGATCAGTGTGCCTACTGCAAGGAGAGAGGTCACTGGGCTACAGAGTGTCCTAAGAAGAAGACCGGGCCCTTCAAGAAAGTATTAGCCCTAGAAGAAGAAGATTAGTGGGGACAGGGCTCAGAACCCCTCCCCAAGCCTAGGGTAACACTAGAGGTGGAGGGAAAGACAGTTGAGTACTTAGTAGATACTGGGGCTCAACACTCAGTCCTACTTGAACCGTCTGGGCCCATCTCCCACAAGAAATTGTGGGTCATAGGAGCTACAGGGCACCAGGAGTACTCATGGACTACCCAAAGAATGGTAGACTTAGAAACGGGACAGGTAACCCACTCGTTTCTAGTCATCCCCGAGTGCCCTGTGCCTCTACTTGGGAGAGATCTCCTAACCAAAATGGGAGCTCAGATTACCTTCACCCCTGATGGCCCAGAGGTGACCCAAAGCAAGAGAATAACTACTGCACTGACTGTGCGCCTGGATGATGAACATAGACTTTTTGAGAGACAGGGAGTGTTATGCCCAGCGGCTCGAGACCCCACAAAGACCACCAGAGACCACGATCAATGCAAGCAACAAAGAGTCATTTATTGGCAAGCTCGAGCCTGGTCCTCTGCTCACACGGTAACCCGGTGATGCTAAGAGGCCCCGAGCCTTTGTTCAACAGGCCTATTTATAATGAAAGGCGAAAAGTTTTACAGTGTTCTTTTTAATTGGCTGACATAAAATTATATATATGATGTTATTTTAAGTTCTGAGTCTCCAAGAGGAGTGTTATCATTATCTTTTAAGTTTGCCTTGGCACTGGCAAGGTCAGCTGCCTGGCCTTTACGGATAAGAGGTGAAGATTCTTTGCAGCTTTTATGAGGGGTTTGAGGGCAATTAGGGAAGAGGCTTTTGTTTACACAGGTGCGGGCTCTTTCTATCTTTACATTCCCCCCTTTCCAAGAACATTTAGAGAGCCAATCTTGGGTCTCTCTAGTTTTAACCCTTACTGCATCCCGGGCTGATATTGGGCCCTCAGCACCATTAGTTGTACCGTATTTATTCTATGTTTAACAAAAGCAATTAACCTATTGATTATACAAGGTCCTATAGTTACAGCTAGTAGCAACAATATTAGGGGTCCCACTATAGCAGACACTAGAGTAGTTAACCAAGGGGAAAAATTGAACCAAGATTCAAACCAGTTCTGACGAGCTTCTCGTTCTTTCTTTCTGTTTGTGAGTCCTTCTCTGACTTTTGCCATATTATCCTTGATTGTCCCAGAGTGATTTATATAAAAACAACATTCTTCCCCTAGGGCAACACATAAGCCTCCTTGTTGTAAAAATATTAAGTCTAAACCTCTTCTATTCTGTAAGACCACTTCGGCTAGGGAAGTTAAAGATTGCTCTAAATGAGAGATTGAATCTTCTAAACGCTCTATGTCCGCATCTATTGCTGCACTTAGATTAGAATAGTGTTGGCTCTGAGTGACTAAGGATGCTACTCCAGTTCCTAATCCTCCCAGGCTAGCTCCGAGCAGCAGACTGAGAGTTAGAGAAGTAATAGGCTCCCGTTTTTGTCGAATGGGGCTCTGTTTCATGCCCCATCCTTGTTCAATCATAGTCATAAAACTCTGGTGCTCATGGTAAATTAGCCGCGGAACCAATCTGACTAGAACACAGTAATCCTTTGACCGTTTTAACACACTCCAGTGGACACAGGGGGTGAGTCCAGAGGAGCAAGCCCAACAGGTATCATTGTGGGGTATTATAAAAGAGTTTTCTGCCTGAGGTTGGATTCCCCAAGTCGAGTGACAGAGGGATCGGCTGGCATGGGGCACTTTTCCTAAACAGAGCCCTTGCCCGGACACTTGCTCTAGGGTTAGGGACTGTTTGGATCGCCAACGACAGTCCTGGAGGCTGGTGGAGATAGTAACATGCGCTTGTACTGCTACTCCCTCATAATACGGGGGAACAGTGTCATAGCAGAGCCAGCAGGACCGGGTCATATTAGGGTGGGTGGCATTGAGCGCCATGAAGGACCAAGACAAAAGACTCAGAAGGGAATGAACTTCTGTTTGAATTGGATTTACAATCAACTGTTTGTGGGGTTGTGTGATCCTTAAGTAGGGGGCACTTAAGGAGCGGGTGGTTGGTCGTGAGGTAACTGATTTAATAATTTTTGGACCTCGGGTAGGGGGGATGACCGGAATTCTTCGGGCTGGGGGGCGTAAAATTTGGTTATGCCCTAATGACTTGGTGAATGGCTTTATAATCATCCGAACAGTGAACACAACCCCTAAATCAGGTCCCTCAGCATAGAGGCGTAACCCCCATGACCGGGTTCTTGTCCATTGTTTGTCCCGCCTCCCCTTATCAGTGAAGGTGATTAACAGAGGGTTACAATTACTGCTACATGAGGCTTTTTCACCTCGCTTGACTTCAATTAAATCACGAGAGGCTTTTATCCAATAAGCCTGCCCTGTGGTTTCACATCCCCATTTAGCACAGAAATAAGATTCTTCCCCTCCACATTCTTTCTGGTGAGAATAACCAGGACACACATAGAAGGGGAGACGCTGGAGTTCCTCCCTCCCCCGAGTATAAACACAGTTAAATCTCCTTGTTCTCCCACTTACTGTATCTGAAAGGGCCCGTTTACTTAGGTGTAATTCTTCATTAACGCTAATAGTGCCTGTTCCCACAGAAAAAGCCCCATTTGCTAAAGTGCAAAGGTCTACTTGCAGGTCAGGCCACCATGTCCATAAAGGGTGGTATTCAGTCACAGTCAGGCTGGGAACTCTTGCCGCCGGGTTGGTTACTTCCCAGGTGATTTCATAAGGCTGATGTGGGCTGAGGTTGGTGGCTCCAAAAACTGGAGCCACAGCCACGGTTGTGGCCAGGGCAAAATAACAAAGCAAAAGTAAGAACATAATCACAGTCGGTGGCGGCAAAGCTTGATCTTTAGTGGGTTATTTTTGGACCTGTCCACTCTCCACGTTGAGTCGTCTAGGGCAGGAAGCACAATGTCAGCAAGGGGTTCAGTTGGCTTAACGTGGGTGTGATGAATCCAGGAGGCGATGCCGTCGACTTTGAGAGCGGTGGGTGTAGTCAGAATGACCATGTAGGGGCCCTTCCACCGAGGCTACAGGTTACTCTGTCGGTGTCGCTTCACTAGGACCCAGTCCCCTGGGTGGAAGTTGTGAGGAACAGGAGGCGGGCCTGACTCGTACAGGCCTCTGAGCTTTGGCCAAACTTCTCTGTGGGCCCTCTGCAGGGCCTGGAGGGAAAATAAAAGTTCAAAATCATCTACATTTTCTTCTTTTAGGAGCCGCTCAGTCAGATCAGGGAGTATTGGAGGTGGGGTCCCAAACATGATTTCATAAGGGGTGAGTCCCATCTTGTAGGGAGAATTACGCACCCGATACAGGGCATAGGGAAGGAGAGCTACCCAGTTACCGCCAGTCTCCATGGTTAATTTAGTTAAGGTCTCTTTTAAAGTTCTGTTCATTCTCTCTACCTGTCCTGAGCTTTGGGGTGGATAAGCACAATGTAGTTTCCAATTTGCCCCAAGTACTGTAGCCAGCCCCTGACTTACCTGGGAAGTAAACGCTGGCCCATTGTCCGACCCTATCATTACAGGAAATCCATACGTTGGCAGGAGGTCTTCTAAAATCTTTTTAGCCACTATTTGCGCTGTTTCTCGCTTGGTGGGAAAGGCTTCGACCCATCCTGAAAAAGTATCTACAAAGACTAATAGATATTTATACCCATATTTTCCAGGTTTTACTTCAGTGAAATCAACTTCCCAATATGCCCCCGGCCTATCTCCCCTTAATCTATTTCCTGATTCCCACTTACTATATCCTGCATTTGTTAACTTACAAACCCTGCAACTTTTGACAATCTGTTCTATCTTATTCTGCACACCTTTAATTCTAATTCCTGCTTGCTGCATCAAGTTCTGTAATTTTCTTGTCCCCAGGTGGGTGGTCTGATGGAGCCTGCACAACACTTTCTGTCCCAACAGTTCTGGAAGTATTATCCGGCTTTCAGAGTCTTTCCACCATCCGTCTAAGTATTGGGCTTTTGGCTGCTGGCGAATCCATGATAAGTCCTCTTTTGTGTAGGTTGGGTCTTTTGGAAGGGTTCGTGGGCCAGAGTCTGGGAGTTGAGCAACCATAATCAAGTCTCTCTGAAGGGCTATCTCTCGTGCCATCTTATCTGCTAAACAATTGCCCCTAGATACTGGATCAGTTGGTTTTTGATGCCCAGGGCAGTGTACGATAGCCAATTTCTTGGGTAACCAAAGGGCGTCTATCAGGGACACAATTTCTTCCTTGTTTTTAATAGATTTCCCTTCTGCTGTTAGCATTCCCCTTTCTCTATAAATAGCCCCATGAATATGGGCAGTTGCAAAGGCATAACGGCTGTCCATGTATACGGTCAATTTTTTTCCTTCTCCCATCGTCAGAGCCTTAGTCATAGCTATTAATTCTGCCTTCTGGGCAGAGGTGCCTATTGGTAGGGGCTCAGCCCAGATCACCTCTGTCTCAGTTACTACTGCTGCGCCCGCATACCTTTGACCCTGATGTAAAAAACTGCTCCCATCCGTGAACCACACTGCATCTGCATCGAGCAGCGGATGATCTTGCAGGTCTTCTCTAAGCCCATGAACCTGGGCTAGGACTTCTGAGCAGTCATGTATGGGTGTGTCCAGGTCAGGGTCAGGCAGCAGCATAGCAGGATTGAGAGCTGAGGGTGCCTGAAAAATAATCCTGGGAGGGTTAAGAAATAGGCTCTGATAATGTGTGAGCCGAGCATTACTGAGCCATCGATCTGGAGGTTGTCTCAGGATTCCCTCAATAGTAATCACATGTAATTCTTGTCCCATAGTCAATTTATCAGCATCTTTTACCATTAGGGCTGTGGCAGCAATCATACGTAGGCATGGGGGCCAGCCTGCAGCCACCGGGTCCAGTTTTTTTGACAGGTATGCTACTGGTCTCCTCCAGGGGCCTAGGTATTGAGTCAAGACTCCTTTTGCTATCCCTTTACTTTCATCTATATAGAGAAAGAACGGTTTAATAACATCAGGGAGTCCCAGGGCCGGGGCTGACAAGAGGGCATCCTTGATTTGTTGAAATGCTTTATCTGCCTCTATTGTCCAATTAAAGGGCTGCTTGTCTTTTGTGGCCTCGTACAGTGGTTTGGCTAATTCTGCAAACCCTGGAATCCATAGTCGACAGAAGCCAGCTGACCCAAGGAATTCCCGTACTTGACGTGGGGACTGAGGCTTTGGGATTCTTAGAACAGTTTCTTTTCGGGCTTGAGTTAACCATCGTTTTCCTCCCTTTAAGAGATAGCCCAAGTACGTTACCTCAGGTCTGCAGATTTGGGCCTTCTTTGCTGATGACCGATATCCCAGGTTGCCCAGTGTCTGGAGTAAATTTTCTGTTCCTCGGATGCATTCATCCCAGTTTTCAGCGGCTACAAGGAGATCATCTACATATTGTAACAAGGTTAGGTTGGGATGGTTTTTCTTAAACTCACCCAAGTCCTCATGTAGACCTTCATCAAACAAAGTGGGAGAATTTTTGAATCCTTGTGGCAATCTTGTCCAGGTGAGTTGTCCATTGATACCCATATCAATGTCCGTCCATCCAAAGGCAAATAGCTCTTGGCTTTTTGGAGCTAGAGACAAGCTGAAAAAGGCATCTTTTAAATCCAGCACCGTATACCATTGTCTGTAAGGAGGAAGCGCACTCAGAAGTGTATACGGATTAGGCACAGTAGGGTGTATGTCCGCCACCCTTTTGTTTACCTCTCTTAGGTCCTGTACTGGGCGGTACTCGTTTGAGTTGGGCTTCCGTATTGGAAGCAGGGGGGTGTTCCATGCCGACCGGCAAGGTCGTAGTATCCCTTGGTTCAGCAGTCGCCTGATGTGGGGGGTTATTCCTGTCCGTGCCTCCCTGGTCATGGGGTATTGTTTAACCCTAACGGGGTTAGCTCCTGGTTTTGTCTCTATATAGAGGGCAGGCCGATGTTTAGCTAGCCCAATTCCTCCAGTCTCTGCCCAAGCGTCTGGGAACCGCTGTACCCAGTCTTTAATGTTTTTATCAGGGGATTGCGGCTGCTGGTGTAGCCGATACTCATCCTCCAAAGTAAGAGTTAACATAGGTAACAACTTTCCTTGTCCATCTGTTACCTGGGCGCCTTCGGGATTAAAATGAATTTGGGCCCCAATTTTGGTTAATAAATCTCTTCCCAGCAAGGGATAGGGGCTGTCGGGTATGACTAAGAATGAGTGGGACACTTTTCCCGTTCCCAAGTCTACTGTTCTTTTGGTCGTCCAGGGGCACTTTTTAATCCCCGTAGCCCCTTGTACCCACGAGGCGCTTGTTGAAATCTTTCCTTGAGGGTCAGTCAAAGCTGAATATTGAGCTCCTGTATCCCCCAAAAACTGCACTGGAGTCCCCTCCACTTTCAGAGTTACCCTGGGTTCGGGGAGGGGTTTCAAACCCCGTCGCCCCTAATCGTGCATTTCATCTCGGGTGACCAGGACCGATGATCTCCTAGTCGTTCCTCTACTATCTCTAGATCTGTGGTTTCTTTTTTTAGGGCATTCTCTAGCCCAATGACCTTCCTCTTTACAGTAGGCGCACTGATTCTGACCCAGCTCATGTGCCCTGGAGTCCCCAGGTGGTGGCCGATTGCTCGGGAGTCTGTTTCTTTCTCTCTCTGTCCTCCCGCCCTGCACTGCTACTGCTAATGCTTTAGTCATTTCCCTAGTAGCCCTAAGCTGTTTTTCTTCTGGTGCATCTCTGTTGTTGAATACCCGCTGGGCTATTCTCATTAAGTCTTGAATACTTCTCCCTTCTAAATCCTCTATTCTCTGTAACTTACGCCTTATATCCGGTGCTGCCTGGTTAACAAAACTCATTACTACTGCTGCCTGATTCTCGGGTGACTCTGGATCCATAGGAGTGTACTGTCAAAATGCTTCCATTAATCTTTCTAAGTAAGCTGAAGGTGATTCCTGCCTTTCTTGCATTACTGAGTATACCTTGGCCAAATTGGTGGGCTTACGAGCTGCGGCCCGGAGACCCCCCATTAGAGTCTGGCGATAAACCCGGAGCCTTTCCCTACCTTCAGCTGTATTGTAGTCCCATTCATCTTGTGGCGGCCTGGACAAGGGGAAAGAAGCATTAATTATGTCAGGGTTTACAGTAGGCTGTCCGTCGTCCCCTGGGACCAACTTTCTGGCTTCCATCTGGATTCTTTCACGCTCCTCTGTTGTAAACAGGATCCGGAGTAGCTGCTGACAGTCATCCCAAGTAGGCTGATGAGTAAACATGACACTATCTAAAAGGGAAATTAAGTCTTTAGGATTGTCAGAAAACTTAGCATTTTGATTCTTCCAATTATATAAATCGCTCGTAGAGAAGGGCCAATATTGAAGCCAGGTATTGCCAGCGTTGTCTGGCGGCCCAGTTTCTCGGAGCGGCAGAGCGATCGTAGAATCTGGAGCTTCTGGTTGGGAGGGGTAGGCTGCCCGCTGAACTCGGCCTCGCGTTCTCC
This sequence comes from Sciurus vulgaris, assembly GCF_902686455.1. NCBI lineage: Eukaryota > Metazoa > Chordata > Mammalia > Rodentia > Sciuridae > Sciurus > Sciurus vulgaris. Next base: position 703,033 of record NW_027632623.1, read on the forward strand.
TTGCCGGCCCTCCCGAGCCAGTTCTTTCTTCTTCATTTCCGGCTGCAGCAGCTTCTCTTTCTTCTGCAGCCTCCTGTCCTGGGTCCTGAGGAGGAATAGGGGCTTGCATATACGGAGGGGGGTTAGAGAAAAGGTGGTCTGAATCTTCCTCTGGGAGAATGGGGTGAGGAGCTGTGGGCTTTTCTGAGGAGCCTAACTTCTTTAGGGCAAGCATTTCAGTTGTGGGGGAGGGCGGTGGCGGTAGGAAGGGAGAAAGCCAGGTTGGAGGGTCACTGTCTACTAAGCTTTCCCAGGTCAGAATATATGGAATTTGATCTGGGTAGCCAATTTTCCCTGTTTGGAAGACTTTCTCTTTGACTTTTCGGATGGTTGGAAGGTTGAAGGTTCCCTCTGGGGGCCATCCCACTTGGAAGGTGGGCCATTCCGACCTGCAAAGGGTTACAAATTTTTTTTTATTGATCTCAGCTGACAAATTGCGGGCTCTGGCTTGAGCCTCCCCAAAGTGGCTGACTACTATGGCCAAAGGGGTACTCTGAGTTTGGCCCATTTCTACAGCAACTAGATATCCCACTATGGAGAGGAGGAGAAATGTAAAGGTTAGATAAAAAAGAAATTGGATCAGACGACGCCGGCGTGGGTTGGAGATGTCGTTACAGCAGAGAGCCTCCGCTGGTTGTCTATCCGGTTGAAATCCTGTTTCCTGTATAATTCCAAAAGGATGAAGTGAATTTGACCATTGGTTAGTATTTCTCCTCTCCGTCAGGAGATTTATAGACCCATCTTCCTCCAGATTGGAGATGAGAAGTTTAAGAATGAGAAACAGAACAGTAGTGGACTAACACACCGAAGAATTTTAATAGGAGGCAAGAGAAAAGACCATACAGGACAATACACAAATGCACAAACAGACAGACATATATATATTGCGCGCTAGATTACAATTGGCTAGTTGGTATTTTGTCGACAAAAACAAAAGTCCAGACGCAACACAAAGGTTGCCCAGATGCAGCACAAAGGCCGCCCAGATGCGACAAAGTCGCCCAGATGCAGCACACAGGCTGCCCAGATGGGTTGAGGGGACGTCTCCCGAGACCCTGCTGGGGTCCTATAGCGCGTCCGCCAGGATTTTGCCAGCCCAGAACCAGAACCTGCAGGCAATCCAGACAGAAATACGGCAATGCCTTACTCACCGGCCAATGATGTCACTTATGACTCTATGATCAGGTGTCTAGGTGGGCTTGGGGTATCCCGGGCGAGCCCCCATATGTTATGCCCAGCGGCTCGAGACCCCACAAAGACCACCAGAGACCACGATCAATGCAAGCAACAAAGAGTCATTTATTGGCAAGCTCGAGCCTGGTCCTCTGCTCACACGGTAACCCGGTGATGCTAAGAGGCCCCGAGCCTTTGTTCAAAAGGCCTATTTATAATGAAAGGCGAAAAGTTTTACAGTGTTCTTTTTAATTGGCTGACATAAAATTATATATATGATGTTATTTTAAGTTCTGAGTCTCCGAGAGGAGTGTTATCATTATCTTTTAAGTTTGCCTTGGCACCGGCAAGGTCAGCTGCCTGGCCTTTACGGATAAGAGGTGAAGATTCTTTGCAGCTTTTATGAGGGGTTTGAGGGCAATTAGGGAAGAGGCTTTTGTTTACACAGGTGCGGGCTCTTTCTATCTTTACAGGAGCAAAATTTGTCACATAAAATACTGGTTGAACAGGTATCCAGGGGCGTGGGCCGAAATTGCTGGAACAGGACTAGCCACAGAAAGACCACAAATAGTCTGTTTTATCTCAACTCCTTAAGGTCTCCCTCTCAGTGATGAGAACAAAGCCCTTAAAGCTGTTCCAGGATATAAGATTACCAGAATCTACGCCCTGTTGTAAAACAATATAAAACATGTTGTATGTTATCAGCAAACCCAGACCCCCTTTGGAATTTCCTGGTGGCTTTGTTCCCCTTTTCCCCTTCTGTGCACGACCCCACCTGTTGTGTGGTTTCTGCCTTTATAAACTTGTAAGATTTTCTGCTAGGGCCTCAACTCCTTGGCTCCTGCGTGAGTCACAAGTTGGGTCCCAGCGCACTGGAATAAAACCTCTTGTGGTTTGCATCAAGTGACACCTCCTGTGGTTGATTGGGGTTGCCATTGATCCGTGGACAGAGTTAGGGTCTCCTTTTTGGTGGTCTTACAGTTGGAAATGATAATGTTGCACTAATAATCTAAGAGCAGGATTTTAAAAACCTTTAAAAAGTAGATTATGTGGTTTACATATCCTAATTTTTTACTCAGATAAAAATTTCCAGTGGGTAAATACTGGAGCAACTGTGTTTGGAACACAGACAACCAGTAAAACTGGTGAAGATGAAGATGGTAGTGATAAAGAAGTAATTCATAGTGAAGATAGTCATTTTGCACCAGTAGTGTCATTACCAGAAGTAAATGTCAGGGAATGAAAATTTTACTAAGTACTTTTTTTCCCTGCAGTCCTGCAGTGCTGGGTATTGGAACACCAGCCCTTGTGCATGCTAGGAAAGTACCCTATGTGATGGATCATATCGTCAGCACAACATTACAGATTACTTAATTTTAATTTTAAGGTGAAAACTTACCCTGGATTGATTTGTTAGGACTATTGTTGTTTCTTTCAGAATACTTATAATATGAACTCGTAGCTCTCTTTATTAGACATCAGTGTTTTTGTTTATTTTTTTGTTTTTGTTTTTTGTTTTTGGTACTGGGAGTTTAACCCAGGAGTACTTGCCACTAAGCTTAGTCCTTATTTTTTAGTCCTTAATTTTTTAATCCTTAGTCCTTTATTTTTTCTTTTGAGACAGGGTCTTGCTATGTTTCTCAGGTTCTCACTAAATTGCTGAGGTTGGCCTTGAACTTGAAATCCTCCTGCCTCTGCCTTCAGAGTCGCTGGGATTACAAGCATGTACCACTGTGCCTGGTTTAGGCATTCAGCTTTTAAGCATACTTTTAGTTTTTTTCCTTGTTTTTTATTTTTTAATTTTAGCAGTGCTAGGGATTGAACCCAAGGACCTCAGATATGCTATGCAAGTGCTCTATCACAGATCTATACTGGAGCCCTCTTTTTAAAGTTTGTATATAGATTTTGCTTTGTAGTTAGTATATGTAATTGTTGGAAAAAATATTTTTTATACGTTTTTAGAATATCATGTTTGTTTTCATACTGTAATTCTGTGGATAAAGTAATTTCCATACTTGCCAAAGTCATTTAAGTGAAAAGTATCCTTTCATAGTTTTTGGACAAGAATGTTGTTTTAGGAAAGTTGTTTTGTCATTTTTCAACCTTAGTCAGTAGTTAATATTTCTTTTCAAGAACCAGCACTTTTTGAAGCCTCTTAACCTAGAAAGTAAAATCTATTAATGTCTTTATAAGAAAAATCTGTTTAAAAATTTGGATTTTTGAAATTTGTTATGGAATTATAAGCATCAGCTTACAGATGAGTTCATCTTTTTTCATAGTAGATGTAAAATCTGGAGAAGAAGATGAAGAAATTTTGTTTAAAGAGAGAGACAAACTTTATAGGTGGGGTAGAGGTGTCAGTCAGTAGAAGGAGTGAGTTGTTGTAGATATATATATATTCTTTGGCATACAATGAAGAATTACTATCAAATCCTAATGAGAAGAGACCAGGTGTTTAAAGTGTGTGCAAACCATGTTGTCACCAAAACACTGGGAATAAAACCCCTAAATATTTCAAATAATGCTTTAGTTTAGACTGCTTTAGATTATGCTGGTGAGTTTCTAGCTTTAAATGCTAATTTTTTTTTCCTTTTTGGACTTTTCTAAAATCCCTAAGAAACATAAAACAACTTATAAGTTATGTTAATACTCTGGTCACTACTTTTTCCAAAGATGGAGAAGCAAGAGTGGAAAAACTTGCAGTAAGATTTAAAACAAATGAAATGGCTGAGACTTTTAAGAAAAAAATTGAAGAATGTCAACAAAATTTATTGAAACTCCAGAAAGGAGAGATATCTCTGGCAGCAGAGTTATCAAAGGAAACAAATTCTGTGGTATTTTTTGATGCTTGTGTGGATGGTGAATGTATGAATTATTTTCAAATGTTCCTTGAACTGCTTCAGAGCACTATGCACTGAAGAGAAGGGCTTTGGTTTTAAGAACTCCATTTTTCACAGAGTAATTACAGATTTTGTTTGCCAAGTAAGTACTAACTACCTGTAGTAACTGAAGTCAAAAAGAGTGTATACCACAGTAACTTGGGGAATTTGTGGCTTTCTTCTTGACCTCATCATGTAGTTTTCTTAAGATTTCTTTAGCTTTCTCAAATAAGAGTTGTCATCACCACTGGCTTCCTAATTCTGCCCAGCACTTTAAAATTTAAAAGGGTCCAAATTTCTAATACCTGAACCATGCTGGAACCTGAGGGTGGAGAAAAGGCCTTTTCATTTTTTATCTTCATTTAAAAATAAGTATTTAATTTTCAAAATTCATTCTTAGGGAAACTGGGTGTTCAGGATTTACCCTATAGTGACAACTTCTATGTTTATTTAATGTTTTACTCAGGATTTCTATTAATTGAAATCTTTCTTTCAGGGGTAGATATCACAAAATGTGATGGAACAGGAGGACAGTCCATTTATGGAGATAAATTTGAAGATGAGAACTTTGATGTGATGCATACTGGTCCTGGCTTACTCTCTATGGCCAATCAAGGCTGTAATACTAATAATTCTCAATTTTTATAACATTGAACAAAACAGAACATTTGGACTTTAAGCATATAGTATTTGGGTTTGTTAGGGATGGCATAGATAACTGAAAAATTTGAATCATCTGGTTCTCCCAAATTATCTGTTAGTTGAATAATTAGCATCACAGAATGTGGCCAGATACAAAATCATTGTTTTTCATAAATTGCATCTGTAAAAGCAGTTGAATTGAAGATTAGCTGTTATAGACAATATGGTAATTATGTTCAGCTTTCAAAAATGAAGCTTTCTAGTGTATAAATGCAAAATTGCAGCTTATAGCTGTTGACACTTTTTAATGTGTTATAATTGACCTTGTATGGTATGAAATAAAATTTAAACACTGTTGTATTTCAGGTGTACTTGTGTTTATCTATTCCTGACATATCTGTATTAAAATGGGATGATAACTAATCTTGTTATAAGCAATAGTCCTTCACAGAATACTGAAGGAATATGATTTATGCAATTTAATTTTAGTTCCTTTAAAGATATTTGAACATGATCAAATGAATGTATTTACCATTTGAATAAAGGGACCACCACTTGGATAATTTTATTTTAGATCTGAAATACATTTTGGTAATCTTAACTATCAGTGAGCTCCTTTATGCACACTCATTTATGAATGGATAGAGCCACAGAAGATAATGAACCAAAGTGCTCTTCTATAATCTTTACACCTCCTGTATAGTCACAAATTAAATTTTAGAGCACCTTCTTTTCTTAAAATATGTAGCTTCCTGTGCCCTTTCAAAATGTATTGATTTTTACGTTTGAAACAAGTTGATTATATTTTCTTAGTTTTTTGTTTTAACTTTTCTGTCATCTGTCTCTACTACCTCAAAAACTTCAAATTGGTCCTGATGATAGAATTGAATTTTTCTTTGTTGCTGTGGTGATAGAGTATGAATATTTTCAAAGGGTCTATACCATGTTATTTGGTTAAAGATTTGCTTTATACTAGATTGTTGCACTTTTTCTAATGAATTTTTTAGCAGAAATAAAGTGACAATGGATAATAGCCATGACAATTTAAACATTCATTACTTGGCCATCTAGTTGTCTGTTCATTTTAGTACTGATACCGCCATTTACCGGTGATGAGTTCTGATCCCTCTAATGTTGAAGTTTGAACACTAGAGAAGCACGCCAAGGCAAGCATGTTAAGCAGGTTTATTTTAAAAGTAGTAATAATACAGACTTCTCCTGGAAGGCAGAAGGGGGCCATGTTCTAAAGTCCCAAGAAGTGAGCACACCCTACATCTTTTATAGGTTAAGGTCTCTTTGGTTCTATAGTTGTCTCCCCCCTTATCTCTCCTTCCTGCATATGTGACTAGGCCTATTTTTGCCGGTGAGATATAAAAAGAGAGAAGTGGATGGGACAGTGGGAAGGCCAAAGTGATTCAGCCACACAAAGGCCCAGGGGGCATTAATTAGCAGCTCCTTGCAGTCCTTGACAAGAGCAGGTAAATTTGGTAATCAATGAGCTCCAGAAATCCTTAACATTCCACTCTCCCAGGGGCAGTCTCCAACTGCCAGAGGCAGATGGCTTTCATGGCCTTCATTTTCTTGATTTGACCTGATCCCCTGTATGTACACTAACTGCCTGTCCCCAATTCTGGCTTCAGTACTAGATGTAAGGAGGACAAGTAAAGAAAGGTCTGTACTATAAACTGTCACATAATTTTCACCAGTTTCATACACAACAGAAATGGTTTGTGTCAAAGGAAATGTAGCCAAACTACTAAAGAAAGATATTTTTATTGACTTATTCAATGTAGAACTACAAAGAATTTCAGTAGAGGACAAAATTTTATATATTGAAATGTGGATATTGACTCCCTTCTTCTGTGTTCTTCTCAGTGAACATACCTCATTTTTAGTGAGGAAAGACAGGTTTATTCCCTGTTGTATGGCAACATAGAAATAAGGTATTCTATAGTGCATTCATGTGAAACCATCTGTCAGAGATGATGGCAGGGATGTGATGTGTGGTTTGTGTAATGAGTGATGGAGCATCATCATATTCATGACTAAATTTACTTGGTCACAAAGCCAGATACCTAAAATAAACCTACTCCAAATCTATCAATTGAATTTCTTCAAACTTCAAGGAAATTGTAGACTACATATATGTACATTTAATATTTAGAATTGGCTCCTTTGGAAACCTATTTAAATTGATTTAAAAATGTGTTGTGACTTTTAGCTGAGACAGTTAATGCTGTCATGATTTTAGAATAAATTCTAAGTAAATGCAAGTGTTTTTAACGAATTTTTAAAATAGGTTTTTGTGCAGTTATAAAGCATTAAAATTAAAAGCTTCAAAGATTTTGACCAAAAAACTTGACCAAATGACATGTAAGCTGATTTTTCCAGTATTGCTGTTCCACAGACACTTAAAAGTGGCTTGAGGTATTTACAAGAACTGTCTTTGAGTTACATTTCAGGAAAGAACTTTGTGGTTTCTGTTATTTAAATGCTAATAAGGTATTAAATCTATTTTTTTTCAAATTTGTTAGATTTTTTATTGTATCATTAAAATGTGCTTAAAGATAAAGTAATTCCAGTATTTATGCACTTAAGCAACTTTATGCAAAATTGAGTATTGATTTAGTTTATTTAGATAAAGAGCTTCTTTGTTAAAGTATTGCTGTTATAAAATGTTGGCAGTTGAGAACTTTAATCCAGAGTATTTAGTTATTAGTCCAAATATGTAGTTAGAATAGGGATTATGAAAGAAGTGTTCAAGCAATCATTCCCCTCAGTCAGTCTCTGTTTAATAAAGTTTTTAGGTTGACATATCATTAAGCACCTGTGAAATGCTACGCACTGTTTTAGATACCAGGGAAAAGTGGTTTGGTTTTGTGTTTTTAGTAGTACATGTTTTCCTGGAGTTTGCATTTAAAACTTTTTGATATACTGTTTTCCCACATGTGGAACACAGGCAGGGAAAGCAAAGAGGTCTCTATGCCTACCTGTTCACTGCATTTTTGATTATTTTCTGTTTGACAGCAAACATCACTTTCAATGAAGAGCCAAGTGTATTTGTAAGTGCAAATGCACACCAAGTGTGCTTAGGAACCAGAGGCCTCTGCAGTTGTGTTTCAAGTCTCCAGCACCAGGGCCATGGCATGGTGCCTAGAGGGCCCCTTGTGGAAAGGGGGAGCAATTTGACCTCTTAACCAGGATGACTTGCAAGGGCAGATACAACACTACTTACTACTCATAAACTGAACCTCAGAAAATTACACATTTGTAGTGCAAGAAAAACTCAGCGGGGTGCAATCTCTTGCAGGGCAAAGATGCTTTTCTTAAAAAAGTGCAACACAGTTGCACACCAGTGCAACACAGCCTTCACCCTCCAGCCCTGTGTAAGCTCCCCGCCTGGCCACCTAGCATGTCCTGGGGGCGGGGCTGGTGCGTCAGGATGCAAGTGCAGTGCGCTAGCTCCCTCCCTGTGCTGGCCAGAGATATTTGAGCGCTTCCCAGGAGACCGCTGAGGCCCCCAGCGTGCCATGGAACCCCAGGTCGTGAAGCTACCAGGGCAGAATTTTATAGTAGAGCATCTCAGAAGCTGATATGGACTCAGAGGCAGTTGCTCTGGTCAGGTGAGGGCACCTTCCCTCTGTTTGCAGGTGGGCTGCAGATGTCGTTCTGCTGTTGTGAAGCCGTAACCCAGAACCGCCTGTGATTCTCCCTCGTGGGGGCCTCTGTGCGGGAAGGCCTGGGGTACCGAGGTGCTCCGTGCCAGGCCTCCTCGCACCCCAAGACTAGTGATGGGGCCAGTCACAAACAGGAGAGAGATGGTTTCCCTAAAAAAAAAAAAAAAGAAAAAAAAAGAAAAAAAAAAGTCACTATACCTTTTGCAAGGTTTATGTTCTATAAAGCTCGTTGAAAGTATTGTTGAACTTTTGTTTGCAGTGACATGAGTGAAACAGGGATAAACAATTTTTTTAAAGACTTCTTATTTTGAAGTATTTTCAAATTTACAAAAAAAATTGCAAGAGCGGTGTGAGCAATTCTTGTGGACTTCATTTGAATTAACCCATTAACATTTTGCCACATTTACTTTACCATTCTTTCTCCTCTCCTCTCTTTTCCTCTGTGCTTCCTCACATACACATTTTTCCCCAGGAACTATTTGAGGGTAATTTGCTGGTATCATGTTCCTTTGCCCCAAATATAGTCTGTTTTTTCCTGTGCATAAAGGTATACTTTTTTTCTTTTAATTTTTTTTTTTTAGTTGTGGATGGACACAATACCTTCATATGACTTATTTATTATTTTGTGACACTGAGAATTGAACCCAGTGCCTCATGCTAGTCAAGTGCTTTACCACTGAGCTACAACCCCAGCCCTGAAAACATTCTTTTTTTATAACCCATACTAGTATTTTCAGAAAATTTAGCATTGCTACAATAATACTGTATAATCTGTAACTCATATTCAAATTTCACAATACAAATTCTGTCTTTCACAGAAATTTTTTCCCTTAGTGTGGAGGCAATCTATGAATGAACATGGCATTTGGTGATGGTTGTTGACCTTCACAGGGAACAGGTTCCCAGTTTTTAGTTTACATAACATTGATGCTTTTGAAAAGTATAAAATGATTGTTTATTAGAATGTCCCTCAGTTTGGGATATGTCCACTGTATACCTCCTGATTAGCTTCCCATTATACATTTCCAGGAAGAATAGGACATGACTGATGTGTGGGTTGCTCAGATGTATCAAGAGGTAAATTATGTTGGTTTGTCCCGTGGTGATGTTAACTTGGATCTTTTAGTTAATGTGCTATTAGATTTCTCCACTTTAACCTTCATAATTTTTATGTACACACACACACACACACACACAAACACACGTGGGGGATTGTACCAGGGATTGAACTCAGGGGCACTTAACCACTGATCCACATCCCCAGTTCTATTGTATTTTATTTAGAGACAGAGTCTCACCAAGTTTCTTAGTTCCTGCTTTTTCTGAGGCTGGCTTTGAACTTGGATCCTCCTGCCTCAGCCTCCCCAGCCACTGGGATAACAGAACCCCAAGTCAAACCTTACTTTTATAATTAACATGTAATTTGTGAGGAAATATTTTTTTTCTGTTCTTTTCTTTTGAACTAGGAATTGAACCTGGGAGTGTTTTACCACTAAACCACACCCTAGCTCTTTTTATTTCTAATATTGAGGTAGGATCTCACTAAGTTGCTTATGGCAATGCTAAATTGCTAAGGCTGGCCTTGAATTTCTGATCCTCTTGCATCTCCTGAGGAACTGGTGTGTGCCACTGCTTTAGGCTGTTTGAAATATTTTAAGACATTAAATTGATTATTAGTATACAAATTAAGTTTGTCTTTTTTTCTTTTTTCCATTTTAGTGTGATTTTTAAAATTTTGATCAGGCTAAATATAAGAGAAGATCTCTGACTTCCCCAGGTAAGCCAGTAAAATAGTTTGTATATTTGCAGTTTTTAACAAATTTAATTAGAGTTTTTTTTTTTTAATATTGTTTAGAATTGCGGTTAGTGCTAGATATCTTGTGATACTAAATTTTTTTATTACCTCTGAAAATAAACTAATAATAGTAATAATTTTGGAGTAAATATGTAAGGTGTCTTTAAAATTCAAATGAGTTTTGCTGTTATATTTTAGTATAACAGTATGTCTACCATTGAAGTTGTTAAGAGTTAACCACACTGTGTTGGATAAAGAAACTAATAGCTACTTTTTGGGCATAAACTCTTCTGAGTTGTTAGGATAATAATTATTATACTGTAGGTGGAATTTATCAAATAAATATACTTGGAAAAAATACTTACACTATGGGATTGAATGGGTTGTAAAGTCTTGTACTCTGCAGCTAACATAGCTGTGGTAATTTAAATTAACCATTAGCCTAATCATTTGTTCAGAGATTTTAAATGGTATAAGTGTGATTGTGATACTTTTGGAGTATTGCATCAGAAATAATTGCATCTTTAAAAGTTTGCCAGAATGTTTATTTCTTTTTTCACTAAGCTTTTGAATTTTTGTGAAATAGAAATTGTTGTTTGTTTTGTTGCACTATGTTTTCTAATTGGGTCAGTAAAATCTTTTTTTTTAAACTGAACTCAGTTGGTTTTTGCAAAATTCTCTTCTGAAACATTCCTTCAGTATGAAAATGAACTCCAGATATAAGTTAATACATTAGCCAAGTGACCAGGGTATAAAACCATGAGCCAAGATAAAACTTTAGTCCTGCAAATTTTGTCACAGTGATGGAAAGATAACCAAAACATAACTGATTAAATTTCTGCAGGGGTGAAAATGACTGTTAGCAATAAACTCATGCATTTAAAAAAATCTAAATATATTTTGTCATTGAAGTTTTCCTTTTATTCACTGGATTTAGATGTTGTCCAACAGCTTATTAAAACAAATGATCTAGATTCCAGGAAGTATCACATTAACTGGAAAGAAGTCTAGATTCTGAATATTTCTGCATTCTGAATTTCCAATTTACCTCCTGGTTGTGTTAATTGGAAAAAAATTCACATTAGTTTTCTAATCTTTAGCTTCCTGGTCTGTAGAATAGGGTTGAAGACACCAAGTCTTTTTACCTTACAGAGTTTTTGGCAGGATCAAATAAGGTTACTATTCCACTATTATGGAAAAAAAAATTTAATCAGTAAGTGCTGTCATTAACTATAAGATTTGATGCCAATTTGAAATACTTGTTTTTACATCTAAAACTGTAATGGATTTATCATCCATTTTCCTACAAATGACATTATTTCATTCTTTTTTATGGATGAATAATACTCTATCATGTTTGTTTACATTTTCTTCATCAATCTTCTGATGGTCACCTGGGTCAATTCCAGAACATGGCTATTGTTAGTAGTGCCACAATAAATAGGTATGTAGGTTTTATTATACTTTGCTGACTTTGATGTACCCTGATAAAGATGGATCATATGATAATTCTGTTTTTAGTTTTTTATGGAATCTGCACACTATTTTTCATAATGGCTTATCTCTTCACTCTTTTGATGATTTTCTTTGCTGGGTCAAAGATTTTTACTTGATGTAATTTCAGTCATCAATTTTTGTTACTTCTTGAGTTATTGGAGTCCAGTTCATAATATCATTGTGTGCATCTTAAAGGGTTTCCCTATATTTTCCTCTAAATTCAAAGTTAGGGTTAGACATTAAGGTCTTTGATAAATTTTGAGTTGATTTTTGCACAAGATGAAAGAGAGAGAGACATCTAGTTTCAGTCTTCTTTAGGTGTGAGTCCAGTTTTTCCAGTAACATTGCTAAAGAGGCTGTCTTTCTCAACATGTTTTTGGCTCTGCTGTTAAGAATCAGTTGACTGTAGCAGTCAAGGGTTTGGAACTGCATTCTCTATTGTATTCACTTGTTCTATATGTCTGTTTTTATGCCAATACCATAGCTGATACACACAATAGTATATTTCAAAATTGGGTACTGTGATACCTCCAACATTGTTCATTTTTGTTCAGAATTGCTTTGGCAATTCAAGATCATTTATCCTCCTATCTGTATTTTGTGTCCTTTTTTTAAGTTTTGTGAAAATTGTCATATTTATTTTAATGGGGATTGCATTGCATTGAATCTGTAGTCACTTTTGGTAGTATGGCCATTTCTTCCAACCCATGAACATGGGAGGACTTTCTATTTTCTAGTGTCTTTTTAAATTTATTTTTCAAGTGCTGTATAAGTTTTATTGTAGAGAGTCTTTCACTTCCCAGGTTTTTATCCTACTACCTTCATGAATTTATCAGTTCTATAAGATTTTTGGTGGACTCATCTGGATTTTCTAAGATGAAAATAGAATCATATGCAAACAGGCATAATTTGAATTTCTTTCCATTCCTCTTGCCTTAATTCTTTGGCTAACATTTTCAGTTCTCAGTCAGGTATGGTGGCACATGCCTGTAATCCCAGCAACTCAGGAAACTGAAGCAGGAGGATAAGAAGTTTGAAGCCAGAGGCAGCAACTTAGTGATACCCTGGCTCAAATAAAATATAAAAAGTCCTGGAGATGTGGCTCAGTAGTAAAGCAAACCTGGCTTCAATCCCTGGTATCCCTTTAAAATATATATTATAATATATATATATATAATTATGCATTATATATAAAATAACACTGCATATTATATACACATTATGTGATATATAGCATGTATATATATGAATATACATATAACATTTTTATAACCACTGGAGATTTAGCTTAGTGGTAAATTACCATTGGGTTCTATCTCCAGTACTGCAAAAAATAAAAAATAAACTTTCCAGTTGTCTATTGAATAAGAGTGGTACAGTGGACACCCTTGTCTCATTCCTAATTTTAGAGGAAATGCTTTCAATTTCTCCCCATTCAGAATGATGGTGGCAATGGGTTTGTGATATATAGCTTTTGTTATGTTAATGTATGGTCATAATTTATTGAGGGTTTTTATCATGAAATAATGATGGATTTTATGGAAGACTTTTTCTGTATCTGTTGAATTGATCATATGATTTTAAATTTTTATTTGTTTATTTATTGGTACTAAGGATTGAAGCCAGGCATGCTTTAACACATCCACAGTACTTTTTATTTTTATTCTGAGACAGAGCCTTGCTAAGTTGCTGAGGCTGGTCTTGAACTGGTGTTCTTTCTGCCTCAGCTTCCTGAGTTGCTGAGATTAGAGGCATGCATCACCACACCTGACAATATTCTGTGTGTGTGTGTGTGTGTGTGTGTGTGTGTGTGTGTGTGTGTGTATTCTTAACTGATTTTGGTAGCAGGATGATACTGGCTTTGTAGAATGAGTTTGGAAGAGTTGTTTGTCTTTCAGTTTTATAGAATAATTAAAGGAGTATTGGTAGTATTTAATCAATCTTGTAAATTCAACTAATCCTGGGTTTTTCTTTGTTAGGAGACTTTATTACTGCTTTAATTTCATTATTTATTGTTGATCTGTTTATACATTTTATATCCTCTTGGTTCAATTTCAGTAGGTTATTTGTGTCTAAAAATATGTCCATTTCTTATAGATTTTACATTGCATTTATATTCCCTCATGATCCTCTGGATTTCATTGGTATCTATTGTAATATATTTCTTTTCAACTTTAATTTTATTTATTTTGGATGTTCTCTTTGTTTTAGTTAATTTGTCTATGGGTCTGTTAATTTTGTTTATCTTTTCAAAGAAAAAACTTTTCTTTTACATTTAGTCTCTGTTTTATTTCTGCTTTGATTTTTATTATTTCTTTGTACTGATTTGGGATTTGTTTTGCTCTTGTTTTTTAAAGACCTTGAGATGCATAATTAGGTTACTTTTTTTGTGGTACTGGGGATTGAACCAGCCTCGTGCTTGTGAGGCAAGCACTCTACCAACTAAGCTATATCCTCAGCCCTAGGTTACTTATTTGAGGTCTGTCAAGTCTTTGTTTTTTAATGTTTGCACTTATAATGTTATAAACCTACCTCTTCTAATTACTTTCTCTGTGTCCCATATGTTCTGGTGGGTTGTGTTTCCATTTTCATTTGAGTCTAGGAATTTTAAACCTCCCTCCTGATTTCTTCAATGACCTGCTACTCATTCAGAAGTGTAGTTTTCAATCTCCAATTATTTGTATAACATCTGCAGTTACTCTTGCTCTTGATTTGTAATTTCCTTCTATTGTTATAAGATGCAAGAAAAATTTCAACTTGTTTGTGTTTGTTGAGCTTGCTTTCATGTTGAAAATGTAGTCTATTTTAGACAAAATTCTGTATACTGAAGAAAAGAATATTTTCTCTACACCTGTTAAATGAAACGGTCTGAGATGTTAAGTTCATTTGATCTATAGTGTAATTCTAATGTTTCTCAGTTGACTTTGGGGGCAGGGCAGTTCTGGAAGATCTATCTCTTGGTAATATTAAGGTATAGAAATCACCCACAATTGTTGAATTGAGGCTGATCTCTCCCTATAAGTCCTGTAATATGTTTTATAAAGTTGTATACTGTGACATTGGTACATCTACAACCTTTGGTACATTTACAACAATTACATCTTCTTGAGATGGATTATTCATTTTATCAGAGTATAACGACATATTTTGTCTCATGACTGAATTGAGGTCAGTTTTGTTGGATATAAGTCCAGTTATTCTTGCTTGCTTTAGGATTCCATTTGATAGGAATTGCATTCTCCATCCTTTCATTTTCAGTTTATGAATGAATGTTTTTGGTAGTGAGGTGGAGTTCGTGCAATTAGTAAGTAGATGGAACTTTTTTCTTTTTTTTTAAATTCTATTACGTAGTCTGTGTCTTTTAATTAGAGAATTTACATCATTTTCATTAAGGGTTATATTGAAAGTATATTGAAAGAAATACTAGTTCCTGTCATTGTTAGTTTTCTTTTGGTTGTTTTGAGAATTTTGTGTTCATTTCTTTTTTTATTTATCTTATTTTTTTTTTGATGATTTACTGATACAGTCATGTTTGAATTTTACTTGTTCCTTTTTTGCTTAACTCCCCTTCCAGTGAAATCTATTCTTTCAAATTCTTTTCTGGTTGTGCTCTCTGATTCCTCATCTGAGTGTAGGATTATGTATGGTTTAGTAGATATGAATTCTTTTAATTCATGCTTACCTTGGAAAGTCTATCTCTTCTTTGATTCTGAAAGATAAGTTTGCTGGATATAATAATTTAGCTTGGCCGTTTTGTGCTTCCAGGTCTTGAACTCTATCAGTTCATGCCCTCCTGGCCTATAGAATTTTGTGAGAAATCTGCTATTATTCTGATGGATTTTCCTTTATAAATTATTTGGTACTTCTCTCATGCAGTTTTTAATAGTCCTCTTTCTGTATTTTTAGCATTTTAATGATAATGTTCATGAAGAGGTTCTTTTCTGGTCATTTCTATTTGATGCTCCATTATCATTTCAAGATTGGGAAATTTTCTTCTGTTACTTCACTGAATAAGTTTTGTATGCCTGTAACCTGTATCTCTATTCCTTCCTCTAGAACTATGAGTCTGTTTTTTTATAGCTACTTTTTTTTTTCTTTTTTACGATGCTGGGGATTGAATCCAGTGCCTTGTGCTTGCAAGGAAAGCACTCTACCAAAAAGCTGTATCCCCAGCCCTGAGTCTTTGTTTGTTTGTTTGTTTAAACTATTTTTTATTTGTTCTTATTTGTTGTACATAACAGTAGAATGCATTTGTACATTTTGATAGATCATACATAAATGGAGTAATCTCTCATTTTTCTGATTGGATATATTGCAGGATCACATGAGTCATGCAGTCATACATGCACATGAGGTAATAATGTCTGTTTCCCTCCACTATTATTCCTTCCCCCATACACATTCCCCTCCTTTCACTCCCCTCTACCTAATATAGAGTAGCTATTTTTCCCTATCCTTCCCTTCTTCTTGTGAAGTAGCTTCTGCATATCAGAGAACATATTTGGCCTTTGGTTATTTGGGTTTGTCTTATTTTACTTAACATGATATTCTCCAACTCCATCCATTTACCAACAAATGCCATATGAATCTTAAGCTTGATCTTTATAATGTTTCAGAGTTTTATATGAACATACTCTTTATAGTTTCTTGGTAACACTTCCTTTTTAATAAGTCCAAATGTTCTATTTCATCCACCCTGTCTTCAAGCTCTGAAAATTTGTTTTCTGCTTGGTCTAGTCTATTGGTGAGGTTTGGAACTGGAATTTTTATTTTGATTTATTGAGTGTTTTATTTCCATGATTTTTTCTCAGAATCTCTATTAAATTGCTCTTTCATATTGCATTGTTTTCCTTAATTTATTCATCTGCTTGTTTGTATCTTCTTTTAATTCATTTAATCATTTTTTTAAAATACTTTTAAGTGTACATGGACACAATAGCTTGATTTTATTTATCTTTCTGTGGTACTGAGGATTGAACCCAGTGACTCACATGTGTGAGGCAAGCATTCTACTATTGAGCTATGTACAACCCCAGCCCTCATTTGATCATTTTAATAATCAGTTTTTAAACTTCTTTGTTCCAGCATTTTATCTCCATTGGTACTTATGGATTTGGTTCCTGGGAAATTTTGAACTTGAGGAGTCATGTTGCTTTGTTTCATGTTTTTGTGTTTCTGTCTTGAGATTTTCACATCTGTTGAACTAGTGATCTCTTCCAGTATTATGTGAGGGTCTAATTAGTGAGTAGGCTTCTTTTTACATTGTGTCCTGGGATATTGGTTTGTTGTGTAGTGTTGAGATAACAGTGCAAATGGAGTTTATGGTGTAGTTTCCCTGAAGTTTCTTAGACTGTGTTTGGTGAATTTTGACTCTGAGTATTTTGTCAGAACCTGAGGGATTTGCTTTCTTTGTAGGTCTTCTGTGAGTGAAGTCCCTCTGATAGTTCAGGCAAGTATGATATAGACAGTGGAGTATACAAAGTATAATTTACATGGCTGTTTCTCTTCACACTGTACAGTGTAAGAGGACTTGGGTGCAGCCCATGCTAGGGCCTCTTAATAGCAGCATGGTAACAGCAATTGTGTTATTTCTCTGTTGCTGCTCAGTAGCTGTAGAAGTTTTCAGCCCACCCCTGTCATCTGTGCATACTTGTAGCCAGGTTGTCTGCTGGGTGCTTTTCTCCACCCCACTTGTAAGTTGAAGGATCCATCAAAGTTTGAGCAAGACTCAGTCCTGGATAGACTAAGGTACAATTTCTCTCAGCTGGGTCAGGGCTAACACTCAGGGTCATAATATCCATTGTGTTTCAGGTGCTGGTCTTAATTCAAGTGCTGGTTTGAGAGGAGGAAATGACCACCAGTAACAACAACTTGAAAGCAAATCATGTATCAACATACACTAAAAACATATAAAAAAGTACCTCTACAACCCCACTAACCAGAGAGAAGAAAGGGGTACTCATAATATAGAATAGGTTAAAAATTAGACCTTAATGAAATTAAAATTAATATTGAAATAGCTGGGTGCATTGAATCACACCTATAATCCATCTACTCTGGAGGGTGAGACAGGTCTACTTCAAGTTTGATGTTAGCCTGGGTGTTTAATGATACCCTGTCTTTCTTTCTTTCTTTCTTTCTTTCTTTCTTTCTTTCTTTCTTTCTTTCTTTCTTTCTTTCTCTCTTTCTTTCTTTCTTTCTCTCTTTCTTTCTTTCTTATTGTTGATGGACAAAATACCTTTATTTTATTTATTTATTTTATGTGGTGCTAAGGATCAAATCCAGTGTCTCACACATGCTAGGTAGGCTCTCTGCCACTTAGTTACAGTCCCGGCCCTGATACTCTTTCTTAAAAGTAAAAAATGAAAGACTTGTAGCTCAGTGGAAGAGAAACCCTGGGTTCAATCCTCAGTACTGTGTAAAAGAAAAGTACTGGATAAAATTTTAAAGGGAGGAAAGAGAATTAAGAAGAAAAATGAAAAGAAAGAAAAAGGAATGAAAATGAGAAAGTAGAGACAAGAGCAAAAATCCAATTAAAAATTAAAACATTTAATAAAATTGGATAAAAGTATTTAAAAAAAGGGAAACAAAACAACAAAGAACAAAATTAAAATGAAAGGAAAGCCAAAGAATGTCTTATTCCTCCTTGCCAAGATATTTAAAATATGAAGACACTTCTTTCCAAGACCTCAAATTTTTGTCATTTGCCAGATATGGGGATTTTTGTGGGTGCTGGTGGCAGTATGATGTTTTCCTTTTCAGCAGCTCAGGCAGGCCAAACCAGTTAGGGCAGTGTGTGGACTGAGCTCAGCCTCTCCTGACCACCAGCCTAGGCTAAGGCAAAGTTACCTGCAACAGGGATAAATTCAAGCCCAAGATCTCTGATTTTGCATCAGGAATGGGTTTGCTGTGACAATTGGAGCCATCCACCAGCCTCTCAGCCTCCATGCCTGTGAACCAGTCTGGTTTGCTCACCCATGGTCCCAAGATCTTCAGTCTCTACTCTTGGGCATGTGACAAATATCAAAACTGTAGTGATTTGTTGTCTGCCTCTGAACATGGAAGACCAAATCAGTGGAATCTGCACTGGGGTAGGGAGCCTCCTGAATGAACAGATTTGCCCATTCAAGTCATGGTGTTCCTGGACCCAGCCCTCTTGTAAGTCCACACACAGCTTCTGCCCCTCCTTTTCAAGAGATCCAACCATACATTTTATGTAGAAGAGTCTTCTTGCTTCTCTCTGCCTCATAGACCATATTTCCCACTGCCTAGAATCCTCAGCAGTCAATTCCTGGGCCCAAACTGACTCTCAGAGTGGATAACTTCTGGAACAGAGAAGAGGAGAGGACATTGAATCTTGAAGATATAAAAAATGCAGGGGTTTCAGATCTCCCACGCAATAAATTCAGAGAGTGGGACCCATCTTTAGATGGCTCCTCATGGCATTGATGAATTTCTTGCAAAGTGCAGAGAATTTCTTCTCTCTTGATAGCTTGCTATGTAGATCCCAACTTTCTTTTTATTTAAAGCATCATATTTTGGGGTTTTGCCTGTCACTGACTCCCTGTGTTTGCACTCCAGTACTTTTATATGACCCCTACCTCAACATGCAACTGCACATCTTCCATTTTGGTTAAGTCTCGTAGAGCAGTAAGTGAGCCTTGAGTGCCTCTAATCTACCATATTCAGGAGTTCTTGATTCCAGTTTTCTCCAAATTTGCATTTAGGTGACATACAGATAAGAAAGCATTTGGTGGATGGAGGCTAGGATTAGATAATTAGTATGTGATGTTAGTATGTCTTTTTTTATTGACAGATGACTTGGATATCCACTCCTCTGGAGACAAATTTGGTTCCTTTAAATGTTATCCTGATGAAATAAAACTTTGTACAACAGCTTTTTGCAGTTCATTCAAGCACTTAAATGTGAATTGGTAAAGTATTCTGAATTATTACTGTTATTTTTTCACTCAGTACTTCAAGAAACTGAGAAAGGGAAAAGGGCAAATTGTTCTTGTATTTGCTTTCCCTTGAGGGGATGAATAAGCAGTCTGGGGCCCACTGAATAGCTGAAGAGACTAATTTATTAATTTTTGCTGAGAATTTCTTATTAAAGCATGGACACCTTGTGTTTAGTGGTATAATGGAAAGATAAATTTTTTGCCTAATTTAAGAGATAAAAAATTACTTATATGTGTATTCATCCACACATAAGTAAATGAAAACTGTTCTCTTTTCTTTAAAAAAGGAACTCAGAAAAAAACTTCAGTGTAGGATTTTGGGGTTGTGACATTCGAGCCAGAGTCTATTGTTGATCCAAAAATGTTAAGCACTCTACATGAAGTAGTCGGGAGAACCATTGAAGAGGATGTAGTAACCAAAAATGTATCAAGCAATACTGTGCTAAACAGGGATACAGTTTTATAAAGGACATAATGGTGAATTTAATGTTCAATTGAATATTTAATGATAACAGTTTTGGGGTAGAAGAAATACTGTGGGTATCAAGAAGAAAAACATTTTGAAATAATGTAAAACTATAAAGATGTGTGCATATACAAAATGAAATTTTGGAATAAACAATTGTGCTTAGATATCTCTATATTATTAATATAACCATATTTGGGAGGTTGAATATTTTAAGTAAAATTCTCTTTTTATCCTTAAATGAGTTGATTCATGTAAAACACTTTGAACATTGCTGGATATATATATAGTAAAATACTCAAATATTAACTGTTATCATTATTGTTAATTCTCTTTCATTTGTGAATCACAAAATAATCAATTTAAGACTAGGACATGAGGTAGACTGAAGGTAGAATAAGAAAAGTAGAAAATACTTTAATAATTATAGCTTCATAGAAATTATGTTCTTATGTTTAACTGATATTTTAGTCATTTTATGTTTATATAAATGACATGGGTATAATTCCAAGTTCTAATTTGAAGGTTTTGGATTATGAAGGTTTTCACACCATTGGATCTTTTTCACAGTTTCTGTCTACAATCTATTTAGAAGTACCCTGTCCAGCACAGTGGTTACAGAGCACATGTAGCTATTAAGAACTTGAAATGGGGCTGGTCTGAATTGAGATACTGTAAGTCTAAAATACACATTGGATTTCAAAGACTTAGCATGGATAAATGAAAGTAAAATGACTTCATAATTTTTATATTGATTTATGTTGAGGTGGAAACACTGTAGTTATATGAAATTAAATAGAATATACTGTTAAAGTTAACCTCTTTGTTTTTAGTGTTCTGCCAGAAAAATTTAAATGACCTATGTGTCTTGCGTTGTATTCCTTTTGAACAGTGCTGCTGTAGCAATTAGAGTTCAGTTTCCTCAGGGTAAATTTATTTATTTACCTAAAATAAATACCATTTGTGCTGTGTCTCTCTCACTGAATTATTGGGGATTAGCAGATAGAATTTGGCAGTTCTAGAGCGTTCTACAGATGTATGTCATTTCAAATCAGGCCTATGAAGTGACTAGAAAAGGTTGAAGGATGCTTAGTGGGTCATAAAATCAATAATGGTTCATTTTTACTTTTTGTCTTTTACATGTTAATTTTTTGCATTTAAAAAATGTTTGCTTTTCACATTTTTCTCATTCATTATGCTGCTAATATTTAAAAATAAATTTTATTCTTTTCAAATACTATAGTAAACTTCCAGGTTTCTGTAATAGACTTTTTTTTGAAGCCTAAATGACGACCTGGATTCTTTCCATGATTTGAAGAAAAAAAAACAGAAGAAGTGATTGAGAATGATCATAGGGTTAGTACCTCCAAAATAACCAGTCTTTTAAAGAAATGTAAAAATGTAAACAAATATATATATATATATATACGTAAGTATTTTTCATTTAAATAGTAATTTTGGGGCTGGGGCTGTGGCTCAACGGCAGAATGCTTGCCTAGTATGTGTGAGCACTGGGTTCACACCTTAGCACCACATAAAAATAAAATAAAGGCATTCTATCCATCTATAACTACAAAAAAAATGTAAAGAGTAATTGTGTTAGTACACATTAAACTTGCCTCTTAATAATAACACTGGTTGTTAGTAGTATTTCTGTTTTCTGGGTATTTCTGTGTTCTGAATTTTTGTAAATCATGAGATGGTCACTGTGCTTTTTATTGACTAGAGAAGAGAAAGTGAACTTCATTATTTTTCAGTTGTATGCCTGTGTTTTCCAAACTTCTCAAGATAAGTTAGTAAAAATACTTCTGTGTTGCCTTCAATTTTTTTCATATCAGTGTTTGTTAGAAACTGGGGAAATGATTGTGGTACTGTTTTCCTAACCCAAATATTTTGAGAAAACAGTACAGATTACTTATTGTATATCTTCCTTGACACTGAACTAGTAGCAATTCTCTGTGTACCTGTCTTCCTTTCATAGGTTTGTCAGGATTTCATGCAGAGGCAAGCAGTGATGAAGTCTTTTGCCTTTTGGTTGTAAGAATTCTAGCACTGTTTTTGATTTTTTTTTCCTGCAAATATGTTGTCTGCACACAATAAATATTCATTTTCCCCTTTCTCCCCTCTCCTTCATCCCCTTTGTCATATGGATCTCAGTGTTTGAAGACAATAAAGATTCCTTCAGCTTGTACTTGGGTCTTCCCACTGAAAACATACATTAAACTATTTTAAAAGTTAAATGTATGTGATAGTTGACCAAAAATGTAATGAGTGCTCAGGCAAGAAATTGGTGAGGTGGGAACTTGGAGAGGCAAGCAAAACACTGACTGGGTCTTACTTTTGTGTATTTACTGAATTGAATGACATGAAACTTTTCTTTCTTAAAAATTAATTCAGGGTTTGTCTAAGATGATGGGCTCCTTTAAGCTAATGCAAGTTAAAACCACTGCTAGAGAGCATTTTGTGCTCTGATTATTAGATGAAAATGAATTCTGATGGTACAGTGTTGGTAGGAACATGAAGTAAGAGCAACTTACTTATCCACTGCCTTTGGGTGTAAATCAGTGCAACCACTTTGGATGAAAATGGCTAGTAAATGAGTAGTAAAGTTGAACCTGTGCATATAGCATACTACATATATGCTACAGTCATATGCCCCAGAAAAACTCTTGAACTTGTGTATCAGATGCATGACTGTGTAGCAACTATATAGCCAAAGCAGCTCAAATATCCCTCTGTGTGAGAAAGTTGTCATGTATTTATAAAATAGGATGAAGTTGTGAAAGTTTTTGAACCCATCATTCTGAAATCATAATGGGTAGATTTCAGAGAACCTATTACTATTTAAAGAAGGAGGTTATAGAAATTATTATAGACATATAGTTGAAATTGGGCAAATTGTGTTAAAATTGCTTTAATATTTCTTTTACTTTAGACAACTTTGGTTATAAATATTAACTCATTAATTTTATAAATTAATGGGTCTCACTGACTTTCCCATACATACATGTGTCATGTTTTAATTGTGTAAACCCTCCCAACTACTTTCTCTTATTCTCCTCTTTCTTTCACTGTTTTTCTTCCCCTTCCCTAAAGTACCTTCTCTACTTTCAGATTAGCTTTTTTTCCTAACAGTTTCCATGTATGATGGAAAACATGTGACACTTATCTTTCTGATTTTGGCTTATTTCACTTAACATGAGAAACTCCAGTACCATCTGTTTTCCTGCAAATGACATATTTGTTTCTTTTTTATGACTGAATAATATTCTATATGTATATATGCCATATTTTCTTTACCTATTCATCTATTGACACCACCTAGAGTGATTCCTTAAGTTGGTTATTGTTAGTAATGCCACAATAAAAAATAGGTATAAAAATATCTTCTTTGTATGCTGACTTCATTTCCTCCAGAAATATAGCCAGGAATGCTATATAGCTGCATCATATGGTAATTCCGTTTTTAATTTTTGAGGAACCTGCATATTGTTTTCCATAATGGCTATACTAATTTACATTCACACCAATAATGTGTAAGTGTTCCTTTTTCACGTCCTTGTCAGCATTTGTTATTTTTGGTTTTTTGACTAGCTGATTTGACTAGGCAGGGTGGGATATCAATGTAGTTTTGATTTGCATTTCCCTAATGGCTAAATATATTGAGCACTTTTTCACATATTTATTGGCCATTTGTACTTGCTTTTGAGAAGTGTCTGTTCAGGCTCTTTGCTCATTTATTGATTGGATTACTTGCTCTTTTGTTGATGACTTTTCCGTGTACATAATTCTGGATGTTAATCTTCTGTCAGATGAATAATTGGCAAATACTTTCTGCCATTCTGTAGGATCTCTTTTAACTCTCTTCTTTCTTTTGCTGTGTGGAAGCTTTAAAATTTGGTGTAATACCATTTGTCAATTCTTGCTACCATTTGTTGAACTATTAGGATCTATTTTGAGTTGGAAAACCAACATGTGAAGGCAAAAGACAGTGGCCCCTAGCCCTGAATTTTCTAGTCAGTTTTACTTTGCATTGGCTTATTTATGACTTGATGAAAAATAGAAGGATTTGGGGCTCAACCCATGTTAGTGCTGATAGCATTCAGGAGAAATGGGGGAATTTACCACCTACTCTCCCACTATCACTAGAACCCCAGGATTAAAAGTAACAGAGCACATGTAGAGACTCTGGTTAATTTTGATGCATGTCCTCAATACATGCAATGTGGAAGTCAGAAAAGCATATGTTGTTCTCATGTTTACCACAAATCTTGGAATTATTGGGTTGTGCTTTGTAAGGTTTAAAAAAATAAATAAACTTTCATTGCAAGAAGCCACACCTAAAGAAGAATCCAGTGACATTAGGCAGGTTGGTGGTGGGTAGAAGCAAGTCCAGCATCCTGTGCTGACAATATAGCCCATCCCTTAGAGCACTGGTTTGCCAGTGGACTGGCCGGGGTTCCAATCCGCAGCACCAGTGTAACTGTGGGGGTGGGGAAACACAAGAAATAACACCTCTGATGGTTCCAATCTTTTATCCTCTCAAACTATTTCTTTGTTCTCCTCTGTTATTCAGTGAAATTGATACTGTTCAAGATCTACTAGTTTCACCTGCAAGCAATTTCCATTGATACCTTTCAGCCCAGAGATGCACTCAAAGGGAGTACTGAATCCCCAGTCCCCTTCAGTGCTTAAGGGTATGTGTTCCTTCACATCTTTCAACTCTCATTAGTTCAGATGTTATAGGGAACACACCCTATAATGGCAGCTGCACCCTCATGGCAACCTGTTCCTCATATGTGACACTGTCTGACCTGCCAACAGTTTTCCCAGACTTCCTTGTACTGCCACTCTCCCCTGGAAACAGAAAAATGTGTTCTTACCTAGCAACCAGTTATGTGTAACTCCCTGATTGGCCTGCTCATCTCCACACCCTAAGTCCTTATATTCACCTGACCCGTTCAATAAAGTTGAGTTCCTGCTGTGCCTTCTGCACTGACAGACCTCCCGGCTGTGGTGTGTTTCCTTTGCCGCCTGCACCAATCATCTTATTTGGCCCCATATTCTCCTCAGGCGGGCCCTGAGGAGATACATTGGACCTTGTTGCCCACCAGGGAGCAAAAAGATATTACATCTCACACATGACTATGCTATCCCAATCTTTGCCCAGCAACATTCCCAAATAGGCAATGTGAACGAGGTGGCAGTGGCAGGAAATTCTAAATGACACCTCACTGGCCCTTGCCAATTTTGAGACTTTTTGGACATAATCCCACATGCAATGAAGGGGACTTCGACACCTGAGCACTTTCCTTCTGAAACACAAAGTCTACTGGAAAACCAACATGTGAAGGCAAAAGACAGCAGCCCCTGGCCCTGATTTTTCTAGTCAGTTTTACTTTGCATTGGCTTACATATGACTTGATGAAAAATAGAAGGATTTGGGGCTGAATCCATGTTAGTGTTGATAGAGTTCAGGAGAAATGGGGGGATTTACCACCTACTCTCCCACTATCACTGGAGCCCCAGGGTTAAAGAGAACAGAGCACATGTAGAGACTCTGGTTAATTTTGATACATGTCCTCAATATATGCACTGTGGAAGTCAGAAAAGCATATGTTGTTTTAATGGTTCTCATGTTTGCCACGGATCTGGGAATTATTGTATTGTGTTTCATAAGGTCAAAATAAATAAATAAACATTCATTGCAAGAAGTCACACCAAAAGAGGAAACCAGTGACAATAGGCATGTTGCAGGTTGGTGGTGGGTAGAAGCAAGTGCAGAAATAAAATGCACTTGAAAATTTGTCAATGCCTGTGGTACAAGTTTCCTGCTCTGTAAGTCTGATCCCACATTCAGATCATCTTGAACCACTCATGTTTTGATATTCAGGTTTTGCCCATGTTGTGTCTTCACTTTTGCCTTTTAGCAGAGCTGTTACTGTTCACATTTGTGATATTGTGGTGCAGTCTTTCTTTCCAGAGCTGGATTCTATGCTGCACCTTCCAAATTCAACTGTTTTGAATAGTAGTTCATAGGTATAAGAGCTGTGTTTTGTAGAATGCCTTTTCTCATGGTTCTGTGCCAGAAAACTATGAATCAGCATATGTATAATCAGCTGTCCCTTGAGAGCAGCAAGAAAGAGCCACAAATTTGCAAGGGCTTTGAGGACCTTGAAAGGGGAATTAGGGTCTGTAATGATGGCTGCTTACAGGATGAATTGACAAGTACTACTTCCTCTATTTGAAGAGTATGTTGAACCTGAAGATGTGTCGTGGAATTTGAGGGTAGAACATGATGGCCTTCTAGTATTAGAATGTCTCTTCATTGAAAAAGGCTTTCAGCACTAATATTATTCTGCTTTTTCTACCAACAAAATGTCCTTGCTTTCCCTATTTGAATATTCATCTTGGAAGCTTTTCATCATAGTCCTTTCAGCACAGTGCATGTTCCTATCTGGAGGTATGCCATGTGATCCTGTCTTCCTCATGACATCAGCAGGCACTTATATGATGCACTGGCTTGTAGGTGGCATCTTTCTGGGGCTGCTAAGAGGACTGGTGGAAATTTTCCACAGGGCCTTGTGCCAGGTAGGCTCTAGTCTTCTCAGGAGAATGAACACATGTGTGAAGACAGATAGGCCAGATATTTCTGCATCTCATCTTTTTTTTTTTTTGCTGTCAAATACCACTTTTATTATATGTGTACTTTTATGAATGTGTATATATATTCACACACACAAACATTCACACACAGAGACACACATATCATGAAAAATCTCAGGATTTGGTTAGGTATAAAAAATCTGTATATTACTTTGTGAGCTACTGATATTTGTATATCATGCTGAAAATTCCCAAGGAGGATAAAGGTCTATTCAAGTCTTCATTTCCATCCACCATTAACCGTTTGTCATTCTATGCATATCTACATTCAGGTGTGATCTGGTTACTGCGTTGGTGCACACTCAGAGCCATTAGGAGTTAGTTGGGAAGCAGTATAAGCACTATAGCAAGGCAGATATAAGGGAATGGAGAGTGGTTTGAGCTCTGGAAAAGGAGACACAGTATCCTCAAGGTGTTCATTTAAAACTCAATTCACACTGAATCAAACACATTTGTGAGCAGCCAGTTTGAGTACTGACCTGTAGTTCTACTTTCCTTCCTCCCTTTGTTTTGGAATTTTAGAAATGTAACAACTTCTTTAGTTTAAATGACGTAGATTTGAAACTGTTGACCTGGAATTGGGAAAGAGGGTAAAACTTATACTTTATTTTCTATTCTTCATTGGTTACTGATCAAGTTTTATCTCATTTTTAAAATTTCTGTTGTTTTGTTTATATGTAAATGGTGAACACATCTCAGTCCTCTCTTTTTTTTTTTGTTTGTTTGTTTTGTTTTTTGTTTTTGTTTTCTTTTTGGAACTGAGGATTGAACCAAGGCTTTGTGAAAGTGATGCTTTGCTGCTGAGCTACATCCCAGCCCTCAGTTCTCTCTCTTATGAAAAATGGTTTCATATAAAACCTAGCTTCTGAGAACTCTTGAATATCTAATTAAATTGACTTTCTTGTCAATAATCATAGATCTACACCTCTTCATGCTGAAGTTAGTCATCATGTTACCCTAGAGCAGAGACTCTAATGACAATTGCATTGCATTAGATCTCACCACCTACACTGCTATTCCTAATGAAAAGGTCTCACAGATCCCTCAGCCTAAGCTGCTGCTTCGTTATGGTGAAGATGAGCAGCTCTTCTTTGTATGCCATGGTCTTTAATTTTACATTAATAGTTGTTACTTTATGCTAGACACTGTGCTGAGCAATTTACATGCATTATTTAATTCTCTCATCAACTTTTGAGGTAGTATCATTATTATTCCTATAATATAAATAAGACTTAAGTTTACAAAGGATAAACTGATTCCTCAAAATTAGGACTAGAAAATGGAAGATTAAGGATTGGAGCCCAG
The DNA here is from genome assembly GCF_902686455.1 of Sciurus vulgaris. NCBI lineage: Eukaryota > Metazoa > Chordata > Mammalia > Rodentia > Sciuridae > Sciurus > Sciurus vulgaris. The sequence continues at coordinate 731,133 of NW_027632623.1, forward strand.
ATCTACTGGCTGTCGGAATGAGTGCTGAATTCTGAGTCCATATTCAGGGAATGAGAGGGTTTTGGAAGGTAGTTTGGGATAAGGTATTGGATAAGGGAGGGCAGAGGCTTTTTAGGGTATTTTGAGAGGTGTGCTGAGAATTATGGGATGTCACTGAGGGATTTTAATGAGGGAGGAATGATGTAATCAACACTTTTTTTAAAATACAAGTTTGGCAGAAAGGCTGAGGATGGAAAGGCAATGGTGCACACACGGAGACTCACAGAAAGCTATTTCCATATTCAACAGATTGTATGTACTGGATAAGGATGATTTAGTGGAAATGCATTAAATGGGTCAGCTTCTGTACATATTTAGGAGATAAAACATACAGGTCTTGGTAACTGATTAGATGTGGAGGGTGAGTGAGAAGAAAGGGCCAAGAAAGTCTCCATAGTGTGGATTTTCTCATGGTGAGCGAGGTGTGCACGCTGTCTGAAGGACTTCCTGCTATCTTTACATTCATAGGGTCTTTCCCCAGTGTGGATTCTCTGACGCAGAGTAAGTGATCCACTATAGCTAACGGCTTTCCCACAGATATTACATTCATAAGGTTTCTCTCCAGTATGAATTCTTTGATGTTGAGCAAGGCCTGCATTCTGGCTAAATGTTTTTCTACATTCCTTGCACATATAAGGTTTTTCTCCAGTATGACTTCTCTGATGTTGTGCAAGTGAGGAACTATTGCTAAAGGCCTTCCCACATTCCACACATTCATAGGGCTTCTCTCCAGTATGAACCCTCTGGTGCTGATCAAGGTATGCAACCTGACTGAAGGCTTTCCTACATACTTTACATTCATCAGGCTTCTCTCCAGTATGAACCCTCTGGTGTTGAGCTAGGTGTGCATACTGGCTGACGGCCTTCCTACATTCCTTACATTCATAGGGTCTCTCTCCTGTATGAATTCTCTGATGTACAATTAAGTATCCACGATGACTAAAGGCCTTCCCACACACATGACATACGTAAGGTTTCTCTCCAGTGTGAATTCTCTGATGTTGACCAAGAAATGAACCATTACTAAAGGCCTTTCCACACTCAATACATTCAAAAGGTCTCTCTCCAGTATGAACTCTCTGGTGTTGAGTCAGGTGTGCAATCTGGCTGAAGGCTTTTTTACATTCTTGACACTGATAAGGTCTCTCTTCAGTATGCACTCTCTGGTGTTGAGCTAGGTGTGCATTCTGGCTGAAGGCCTTCCGACATTCTTTACATTCAAAAGGCTTCTCCCCAGTATGTATTCTCTTATGTTGAGCTAGGTTTGCACTCTGGCTGAAGGTTTTCCCACATTCAACACATGCATAGGGTTTCTCTCCAGTATGAATTCTCTGATGGAGAGTAAGGGATGAACTCTTATTGAAGACTTTCTCACATTCATTACATTTCAAAAGTTTCTTTTCTACATAGACCTTCTTATGTTTCATTTCAACAAATTTTTTTTCGATAACATCTCTTTTGTGGTTCACACTTATGTACTCTTTCTTTGGTGGGGAACCTCTGATGTGAATCTAGTCTTGCATCCAGATTGAATGTTTCCCAAGATCTATTATACTCATTACTTTGATCTTCAGGGAGGATTTTTTCATGAGTGATGATCAGTTGATCAGAGAGTATCTCCTGAATTCCCACCTTGTTCTTAAACCAGCCCTCACTTTCACAGTCTTTCAAATTGGGACAAACAAGGCTCTGAGTGAGATGGCTTCTTCCCATTGTCAATACTTTGGCTGATTCTTGATAAACATCTTGCTTTGATGAAAAGTCACTGTTTTTAAATAGATGCTCCCAATCAGGGCAAGTTCCTCTTGTTCCCTCCTTCTTCACCATCCAGGGATCTTTTCCTTGCTCCAATAATGAGATCAAATCTGGCTTAGAAAAAGAAATCCCCAGTGATACCAGGCTCCTGTAGTTCTCCAACATGACCTTCCTGTACAAAGTCCTCTGAGTGGGATTCAGCCATTCCCATTCCTCTTGAGTGAAACTTACAGACACATCCCCAAATGTCACCAAATCCTTTGACATGGCCTTAAGACTTTTAAGAGTTTGTGACAGTTCTTCGGTCCTTCTCCTTCAAACTCCTCTCTGGAAGAAGGGCAGTGTCCTGAGATAATAGAGCCTCAGCCGCGAGCATGGCCCATGCGTGCTGGCACGGTGTCACACTGTCACACATGGTGTCACACTCAGCCTCAGCCGAGAGCACAACACGCGGGCGCGGTCTCCCTGGTCACACGGTCGCATCCTCCCACGCCGTCCCCTGGCCCTGGGCCCGCCCCTGCTCACCGCCTCCTCACTCCGGGCGTGCGCTGGCGGGCCCAGGACTGGATCTCCGCTGCCCACTGCACTCACAAAGGCGCCACGCCTCTGCATCTCATCTTGAGTGTAGGTGGGCCTTCAATTTCCAAGCAGATAAATATCTGAGTGTAGCCTATTTGTAAGGTCACAGCCAAGGAGGTGTGGCCTTGCAGGTGCAGTGAGCACAGAATATCTCTCCTGGCATGTCAGCACCATCCTATCCTCCATCCAACATGCTGACTGAATGACTCCCATGACTCCATATTAGCCTTCAGAAGAGGCACCCACCTTCACCTTGAAGACCCACTTCCCAGTTTCCAGCTGTCACCTGGCTGAACTTTCTAGGAAAAAAGGAGAAAATCTTAGGATTGTGTGTGCAGTGTCCCAATTCAAAGATGACCTAAGCCACCATGCTCACTGCATGCTCCACTGTCCTAAGCTCTGACCAGCCATGATTCATGATTTGGTGTGGTTTCTAGGGCCCTAGGGTAGTTTCCTGAACTAGGATTCTGGGTGTGCCCAGTGCTGGAGGAGCAGGGTCGGAAGGAAGCAGCGCTTGAGCCAGTGCTCAGCTTGTTGATCCACTTGTCCCCAAGCACACCTCTACCCAACCAGGCCCATTGGAACTTGTGGGGGATAATTGCCCTCTGTCATGGTACCCAGTGCAGTCAAATGAGTGCAGCGACACCTAGCGGTCTTGCAGCTTAGTGTGAACTGTCAGGCTTCAGAGGAGAACCTTGTCCTGCCGGGTCCAGGAGGGATCCATGGACCACTGGGCTGTGCTCTCCTGGATGAAGAGGTTAGAATCACATTTTGGAAAACCTCAGTTCCCTGGCACTCACTCCCTTCTTCTTGCCTCTGACCATCACAACTGAACTGATGCTTGTTTTCAATCTTGGTGTGAAGCGACAAGGAGGGGAGGCTTCTCTGGTTGCCATGGGAACCATGATGCCATCATTCTGTCAGGCCTTTCCTCTGTTACCTCATGCAGAATCTATGGTGCAGGTACCAGGTCATGGTTGCCACTGCTCAAACTCCATGTTGCACAATGTTCGGAAAAACCCTTGATGGAGAGAAACCAACTGTTCTCCAACTGGTGCCTGGAATAACTGCGCCATTCCTACCCGATCTGCCTGATGCCTGCCCCATCCAACTGGATAACAAGAGCTCTCCCATTTTTGCTCTAATGTCACAGGAGAGCTGGTAATCAAGTGAGGTGTTGTCCTCAGTGCAACTATATGCAACTGAATCATTGAGAGATGAGGGATATGAATTTTAGCCCTTATCATACTCTAATAATTCTTGAGAGAAAAAGGTACAAACATACCAAAAGGAAGATTGAAATTTTAAGAGGAATGTTTCCTTTCTTCCAGCAAATGTGTGTCAAGGGAACCCAGACCACTAGAGTCATCACTACTTGACTTTTCCTGGTTATATTTCCTGACATCGTCTGGCTAAGTTGATGAGGCATTCCCTCATTGAAAGAAACTGGTCTTTCCCAGGACAAATGCCTTCCTCTACCTCACACCTACCTCAGATGATAGGAAAGATCCACAGTCATCACTGGCTCATGCATTTTGCACTGTACTCTGCTGGTCAGAATTTGCCAAATTAAAATGCCAAAAGGAAATTGAAAAGAAAAATAAAAACATCAAGGAATGATTTTGAATGTAGTGGTTGGGGATGCAATGCCGAATGATCGCCAAATTCTCCTTTCATACTAACAACCTGATCATATTCTAATACCCACAAATACCTGCTTCTCCTAGTGCCCTGTCCTCCATGGATCATTGATATAATTTTCTGCACAGGGTTCAGCTATAGCACGTTTCCTCCTTAAGTACAGATAGGATATTTCTTTCCCTGGGGGAAACCCCTAGATTGTATATCTTGAGATGCAAAAAGGGTCATTTGCAAGATTGTTGTAAAAATGAGAATTAGGAATTCCTTAGTCATTGATTGGCTTTGTCTAGGGTTGTTTCTCTGCATAGAACTTCACAGACACAGAACCTCAGGGGATCAAGTCATGTACCTTGAAAGAGCTAATCCTGTGCTGAAAATATAGCCCATCCCTTAGAGCTCTGGCTTTGCAAGTGGAAAGCCCATGGTTCAAATCCACAGCACCATGGGACTGGGGGCTGGGAAACACAAGAAAAAACCCTTCTGAGGGTTCCAAACTTCCATCCTCTCAAACTATTTCTTGGTTCCCCTGTTTTATTCTGCAAAATAACACTGTCCAAGATGTACTAGTTTCACCTGCAAGCAATTTCCAGTGACACCTTTCAGCCCAGAGATGCACTCAAAGGGAGTACTGAATCCCCAGTCCCCTGCAGTGCTTAAGGGTATGTGTTCCTTCACATCTTTCAACTCTCATTAGTTCAGATGTTACATCTCACACATGACTATGCTATACCCATCTTTTCCCAGCAACTTCTCCAGATATGCAATGTGTACCAGGTTTCAGTGGCAGGATATTCAAAATGACACCTCACTGGCCCTTGCCAATATCAAGACTTTATGGACACAATCCCACAGTGCCAATGAAGGAGACTTCCACACCTGAGCACTTTTCTTGTGAAACACAAGTTCTACTGGAAAACCAACATGTGAAGGCAAAAGACAGCCACCACTGGCCCTGATTTTTCTAGTCAGTTTTACTTTGCATTGGCTTACTTATGACTTGATGAAAAATAGAAGGATTTGGGGCTGAATCCATGTTAGTACTGATAGCATTCAGTTTAAATGGGGGAATTTACCACCTACTCTCCCACTATAACTGGATTCCCAGGGTTACAACTGAAGCCAGAATTAAGGAGAAGTAGTTAGTGTAGAAATAGGGGATCGGGTCCAATTGAGGAAATGAAGCCATGAAACCATCTGCCTCTGGAAGTTGGAGTTTGTTCCTGGAAGAATGGAATGTCAAGGATCTCCAGTGCCCGTTGATTACCAAATTTACCTGCCTTTATCAAGGACTGCAAGCATGGAGCTGCTAATTAATGCCCCTGGGCCCTTATCTGCCTGAATCACCTTGGCCCTCCCCCTGCCCAAGGCTTTTCACTTTATGCAAAACCAGGCCTAGTCATGTAGCTAGGAAGGAGAGATTGGGGGGAAAGAACTGGAGAACAAAAGAGAATTTAACCTATAAATGATGTAAGGTGTGTAAGGCCCCCCCAAAAGGAAACTCCAACTCTGTCCCATGGATGGACGGCAACCCCAATCAACCGCAGGAGGCGTCACTTGATGCAAACCGCAAGAGGTGTTTATTCCAGCGCGCTGGGACCCAACTCCAGGAGTCGAGTCCCTAGCAGAAAATCTTGTAGGTTTATAAAGGCAGAAACCACACATCGGGAGGAGTCACACATGAAAGGGGGAAAAGGGGGGACAAAGCTGCCGGGAAATTTCAAAGGGGGGTCTGGGTTTGCTGATAACATACAACATGTTTCACAATGTTTTACAATAGGGCGTAGATTCTGGTCAATAGTTTCTGGTAATCATTCTGTTTGATCACTATCTGGCTATCTGGCTCAATTTACCCTTTTATTCTCTGTTTGGGGCTGTTTCTTGGAACAGCTTTAAGGGCTTTGTTCCCATTCCTGGGAGGGTGACCTTAGGGAGTTGAGATGACTGGGAGGGTGAAGGTGCACTCACTTCTTGGGACTTTAGAACATCAGCCATGGCCCCCTTTGAAGAATGGATATTTTTTTAAGCTGTCTGTTTTATCTCAACTCCCTAAGGCCTCCCTCCCAGTGATGGGAACAAAGCCCTTAAAGCTGTTCCAGGAAACAGCCCCAAATAGAGAGTAAAAGAGTAAATTGAGCAAGATAGTGCTCAGACAGTTAAGATATATAGGATATAAGATTACCAGAAACTACACCCTGTTGTAAAACATTGTGAAACATGTTGTTTGTCATCATCAAACCCAGACCCCCTTTGGAATTTCCCAGTGGCTTTGTTCCCCTTTTCCCTTCCGTGTGCAACCCCTCCCAATGTGTGGTTTCTGCATTTATAAACTTGTAGGATTTTCTACTAGGGACTCGACTCCTCGACTCCTGCGTGAGACACGAGTTGGGTCCCAGTGCGCTGGAATAAAAGCCTCTTGCGGTTTGCATCAAGTGACGCCTCCTGCGGTTGATTGGGGTTGCTGTCTATCCATGGGACAGAGTTAGGGTCTCCTTTTTGGGGGTCTTACACCTTCTTCCTGCTGGGAGAAGTCTGTATTATTACCTTTAAATAAAACCTGCTTAAAATGCTTGCCTTAGCGTGCTTCTCTAGTGTTCAGTCTTCAACATTAGAAAAAGCAGAACTCATCACCATTATATGGCGGTATCAGATTTGGAGGTCCCACTGAGACTTACGCCGAGGTAAGTAAGCTTCTCTCTCCATGCACCCCACATCTGTTTGAGGTGCATCTTTCTGTCTCTTTATATTTGGAGGGCAAAATGGGCACCCATTGGCTATTTAAACGCAATTAGTGCAGTCGCCATTTTTCAATACTAGGGTGAGAGGTTTCCAGCCTAGGCAAGTTTGAATCACCTGCTCTGTAGGCATGTTGGACTCTGCCAAAGCTGTTTCCTACTTTTCTGTCCAGGCCTGGAGCGCAATTGCCACCAGTACACTGTGTCTTTATTACTGATCTACCCAGAATGTGTGGAGGAGGAGGAAAGTTTTGAATAGCTGTGGGGGTTTTTGGCCTTGGCTACTCTTGGGCGAACCCCAAAGGTTGCTTCTCCAGACTCCCCCTCCCTACTGCCCTGAGGGGTATCCAGGGTGATTGGTAGATGAATGGTACTGAGGGAATGCCTTTGCCAATTACCTTTGCCTCCGTATGGGCCATACAGTGCACAACACTCCTGCACATGAACTCCCTCCTGGATGTTCCCCTTCCCTTGCAGGCCAGACATTAGGAATTCAAACTGTAGGATTAAGGCCTGGGATGATTAGTATGAATATGCCCAGGTTCCCTGTGTTCACATAGTTAGCCTTCACTAGTCTAGATATCTAGAATCTCTCCATCACTGTTCCTGTGCTTAAATGTGCTCACTCTTTATGCTGCAAGAGGAAGTCATTTAAAATCAACCCCTCCCATGAGACCCTCCAGGCAAAGGGCATTACACTCCTAACAACCAACAGATGTCCCCTCACCCTCCGGAGATTCCTTTAGTCTACAGGGCAAAAAGATAGGCAAAAGGCACACTTTTTACTTTTGTCATTGTTTTCATAATTCAGAGTTTTTAGTGGCAGGGAGGAAAGCAGGAATGCCCTTCAGTCTGAATCCTCCCAGTGTCTCTAGCACAGGGCAAACTAGGACCCTAGCACTTTGCCAAGGAAGGCCAGAAATAACTTTGGCAAAGCCATGTAGTGAGAGACAGGTTTTTCTGGACTGTAAGGAAGCTCAAAGTTAGGGAGACATCCCTAATACTTCTAACTCAGAAGGGAGCTTCTCTCTCAACTTTATTGCCAGGTTCACCACTAGCCTGCATACTGCTAAATTGCAAATGATCAAGAAAAGTGCCTTTCATATGTTACCATGCTTGACATCAATACTCTCTACAATGAGAGGAGAAAGCCTTGAGGAATCACTTATTAAGGGAGGAAAATCGAAGGATCCTCCCAACTTAAGACAGACAAAAAATTTAGGGAGGTTTTTGGAGGATCCTAATAAATATTGAGATGTTTCAAAACTTATGCCAGGTATTTGATTTCACCTGGAAAATTATTCTATTAATGATCTAGAGCGCAGGCAGGTCCCAGAAACCATCCTTACTGGGATTCAGAGACCATCCTAAGTGGGAAACATTTAGAGGAAATTACAAAAATTGGTATCCTTAGATGATCTTCTCCAGCTTGTATCTTCCATTTTTTAATAGAGATCAAAAAGAAAGAGGAGCATAAAGACAAGAAAAAGGACTTATTAAAGATCATTCAAAATGACAGAAACTTTTAATGCCTTGCAATAGTCCATGCAATTCACCCATTTTAGGAGTTAAAAAGCAAACTGCCTAGTCCAAAACCTTAGAATAATGAAGCAGAAATTTCCCCCACCCTGTAGTTCTTAATCCATACACTTTTATCTTGGATTTCAACTGCTGCTTGGTTTACTAAGTTAGATTTAAAAGATGGATTTTCCTGTTTATGCTAGACTCTGAATAGCAATTTCTGTTTGCCTTTGAGGAACAAGATACTGTATCTCAACTAACATAGACAGTGTTGCCTCAGGATTTAGGTGGCCCTCACCTGTTCTGGACAAACCTTAGCTAAGAACTTAACAAAATTCAGAGATAAAACATCTGTGATTGTTCTCCAGTAAGTAAAGGATCTCCTTTATGTGCCTCCACCCAGGAGAAATATCAAAAGGCCATTACAGAGCTCCTAAACTTCTTAGCTGATAGGAATTATAAGATCTCAAAAATAAAGCATAATTATGTCATCAACAGGTTCAATACTAAAGGAAATAGCCACCATAGGACAACATTCTGCCCCAGGAATATCAAAAAGGGGCCTTACTTCAAGCTCCTCTCTTCAGCTTACCTATGGAGCAAGGTTTAACCTATTTGTCACTGAGGGGAAAATAAATCCTGGATAGGCAGCCACAGGCATGTCAATAACCAATGGCATATCTCAGTGAAGAGCTTAGCATAGTAGCTTTATTCTCAAAAGTAATTGAAAATAAGATCTCATACTTTTCTTTGACATTCAAGCCTGTCCAGATAGAAATGGTTAAAATTCCCTAGGCACAAAGTTTCTGCTAAAACATGTTAGTTCAGCTCCTTCCAGATCTCAGTCAAGGCTTACATTAAAATGTAAATAGAGGAAGCCTAAAGGCTCATTAGAAGACAAGTCTCAAACCCAAGGAAAAAAAAGCAAAAAGAGTCTGACCTGAACTACAGCAAAAGTAAATTTTATGATACTTTACTAAAGTAATTAATGGCCATATCATTTTTCCAGAACTCTTGTTTTTTAATTGATTTTTTTGAGCTCATGACTTCTTGATCAGTTCTAGTTTTTTATTCCACTAGAGTTTTTGAACATCTGTTACATTGCAATGGAGATTCACCTATAAAGTTACAAGGCCTTTGATTTTGTATTATTTGTATGTTGTGCTGTCTGACATCATGTTTTGTCTGTATCAAACTTGAGAGCTCCTAAAATTAAAATTTTAAAAATGGATCCACATACTTTTATTCACATGATTTCAAAAGGTTCAATTTAAATTGGGTAAACTAATAAAAGTAAAATATCTTCAAAAATAATTCACAATCTCTAGGTGGTCAAAGTAATAAAATGTTGATGTTAATGAAATGTCTAAATTAATTGTTTTTAGGACTTTTCTTCAAAAGGGAAGAGATGGCAAATACTGTTCAGGACACTTGTCTGATATCTTGGTTTTTACAAAAATAAGTGAATTAGAGTTAACATGGGATTACTCATGTTTGTAGAGATATCTGATTAATTTACAAAGTTAAAATGCTAATCATTAAATAACATTGAGTATTTTCAACTCCTTAAATTCCATGGGGTAACATAGTTAAACATCATTGGTGTTTTCATATGTTAGTAAATAAAGGGGTTTGAAATTACTTTGTGTCATCAATAAAGTAAAAACAAGGTTACTAAGAGTTATGTCCTAACAGGTACAATTCTATATACAAAGAGATCCAAAAGTTTCAACTGTGTTTCAATTAGAGTACTATAAATGACAAAATATTAAATCTTATTAAAATGGAGAAATTTATCTAAATTCAGAAATTTCTTAAAAGTTGTTTCAGAATGTGAACAAAAAGGGGTCAACAGATAGGAAAGAGAAAAAAAAGAGGTTCTAGACATGGAAATTTATTTAGTGAAGGACAAAATCTTTCTGGGTAAGAAAGTGTTATGTGATGAAATACACGAGGGTCTAAGTAAGTGCTAAGAAAATCTGTGTAAGTAAAGGGCAAATTTCAACAAGTTTGCATGTAACTAAGTTTGTTGTATTTATGTGAGACAGTTAAACCTATTTAAGTTTTTTCCTAAGGTGAAATACTAATGTTCTGATAGAAACCAAAGTTTAATCTATATGGTAGAAAAACAAGGTTTTCTTAGAAACACTAATTTACTCTTTGTGTCTATCAAGTTTTATTATTTAGAACAATTAGCCTTAAAAATTGGGGTGTATACAATTTTGGTTAAACAACTGTTTCAGTATTGTACTTTAGAGAGTCAACATTTTTCCTTTATAAACCAAATTTGGTAATATAAAAGTGTTAAGGTAATTTTGAAATAGTCACTCTTGTATATTAAATGTGTTAATATTTTCCTGATATACAAGTTTTTAAAGCAGGGAATTTATCAAACTGCTATTCTCCAGATTAAACTTGTGTGTAGTGGTAATTTTAAAATTATAAAGAGAAAATTATATTGGGGATTTATTTCTATCATTTAATGTTCTGTTATAGGACCTGTTATCAATAGAGTATATGTAAAATTTGTTAATTTTTACACTGAGATAAAAAATTAAATGTAAATTATTTCTGAAAGTTAGAGCCTGATTTGTTTTATGGTTAATATTATGAAACATGAAAACATTTTACCACTTTGCCACACAAAAGGAAAGTTTAAAGCTCTCTCAGGCTTTCTTTAATTCATGTTTTAGATATAATGTTAAATTGTGTTAACTAATGTTCATATAGACTCAGGAATCAATATATGTAAACTTCTTAAAATTATATTTAAGAAAGAAGTAAATATCAGCATCAGAATTAGAACACTTCACTTAAGATTTGTAAAGAGCCACACCTTACCTGAGATAAGGTTGTGCCTCCCACCTTACTGCATGTTAAGAGTGGCTCCAAAGTAAGCCAGACTACAGCTTCTTTAAAGTTATATTCAAAAGATTGGTTTTGTTGTATAATTACTGTGATCTCAAACAGTGGATATAATATATAACTCAGCCAAAATTTAAGATAACTATTACACAAGCCAAATATATTTTTACTCTTGCTAATTTCATTTTGTCAAACTGTTACCTGTTACTGTTTTGCAGAAGTAGCTGCTTTAAGAACATACA
>NW_027632623.1:1979722-2095983 GCF_902686455.1 Sciurus vulgaris
CTTTGGTGAAAGGTATGTACTCTTTAAGGGGTGCAGATAGGTATTTCTAAGGTGAGTAAGTGGAGTATTCTGATGTAAATAAGGAGGACAAACTGAGGTTTGAAAGGAGGGCTCTACAAGTGTGTAACTGAGTCCTCTGAATTGTAAAAATAATGTAGCGAGGCAGAGTGTAGTATTTGGTAACTGCTCTCTGAGTTCTGTAGGGATTGATAAGTGACGTGTGTAGTATAGGTTTCTATGGTGTGAATGGGTGGCCCTCTGTTCTGTAGCAAGAGTGCTTGATATGAGTGTGGAGGGCTTTCTGAGATGTGGAGAAAGGTGACTGTGAGGTGTGTAGGAAGGAAAGGCTCTCTGAGGTTTGTTGTGTAGGCTCCTTGAGGTGTGTAGAGAAGTCTCCATTAGGTGTGCAGAAGCTATATATGAGGTGGGTAAAATGTTTTTTGTCCATGCAGAAGTGCTATCTCAGCTGTGTATTGAGGACCCTGTGAAGTAAATACCGAGATCCATCTGATATAAGCACAGAGAACACCCTGCCATGGAAGGTTTCTTGTAGGATAGTAGCCAGAATCCCTCAGGTGTGTAGGTAAGGCAATTGGAGGTGAGTAGGAAGAGTTTTTGGTGAATATTGAGGTCTATCTGAGATGTGAGGGTAGGGCTTGCTGAGGTGTGTAGCACGAGCATTCTGAGGTTTGAATTAGCATTTCTCTGGCATTTTTAGGGATTATACTCTGGGGTGTATAAGGAGGGCTTTCTGAGTTGTTTAAGGTTTGCTCAATGAAGTGTGGAGGGCATGTCCCTAAGGTGAGTTTGGATGGGATTTAGAGTTGTTTAGGAAGTGCCCTTAATGTGAGTAGGGAGGAAATCCTTAGATGTATAGGGAGGTATGTTTGAGGAAATTTGTAGAAAATTTCTCTGAGTTGTGAAAGGATTCTTTTCATTGTGTAAGGAGGGCTCTATGAGATATTGTGGGAGGGGTCTCTGAGGGGTTTAGGAGGGCTTTATGAGGTTTGTAGGAGGGATAATTGACATGAGTGTGAATGCTCAATTAAGTAAGTAAAGGTATTTTTGGTGTATTAGGAAGGCCAGTCAAAAGGGATTTCTGAAGAGTGTAGGGAGGATTTTATGAGGTCAATAGAAAGGTTCACTCAGGTGTTTAGAAGGGTTTGAAAAGAAGCATTGTACATAATCACTTATTTCTATATGAATATGTTTATTTCAGTTGTGTAGGGGCTTCTCTTGAGACATACAATGAGGACATTATTCAATGTGTAAGGAGGACACTCAGATGTGTAGGGAGGCTTCTGTGATTTTTGTATGGACATGATTCTGAGCTGAGAAGGGAGGTTTAAGGTTAGTTTTTGAGGTTAGGGCTTGGATTAAGGTTACATTTAGAGTTAGTATTAGAATTAGGGGATCAGTGTTAGAGTTAGAGAGTTAAGGTTTATTTCAGTGTTGGTGTTAGGATCCAAATCAGTATTTGCATTGCCATGGGAATGTCTCTGTTGTGTGTTTAAATGGCTCTCTGAATTGGTGTAATGGCTCTCTGTTGTGTTATGATGGTTCCTTGTGGTGAGTACACAGGCTCTCTGAGGTGATTAGGGAAGACTTCCAAAAAATCATAGTGAATACTCACTGAGGTCTTAAGGATGTCTCTCTAAGGTGTGTAGGGACAGTTCTTCAGATGTGTAGTGAGGGTATTCTTTGATGTGTCAGCAAGAAACTAAGATGTGTACAGAGGTCCCTCTGAGGTTTGTAGGGAGTAGCCTCTGAACTGAGTAGGCAAGGTAATATTATGCATGTCAGATGGCTCCTTTACATATGTGGGAGTGCCCATTGAGATGAGTTGAGAGAGTTCACAAAGGTGAATCAGGAAGGTGCTCTGTAAAGTGTAGAAAGGGCTCACTGAATTGTGTTTCAAGGGCCATTTGAGGTAAGTAGAGATTTGTGAAATGAGTAGGGAGAACAAACTGATAAATGAGGAAAGGAACTATTATGTTAGGCTTAGGGTCAGTATTTAGGGTCAGGTTGAGGTTCATGGTCAGTGTCAGTGTCAGGGAGGACTCCCTGGTATGTAAGGAGGGCTGAAGTTTAGGCTTAAGTTAGGGTTAGTGTCAAGCTCAGGGTGAGGTTCAGTATTTGTAATTTATAGGGAAGGCCTCTGTGCTGAGTCAAAAGGGCTCTATGAGGTGTATATTGAGGACTTTCTGTCATCAGTAGATAGACTCTCTGAGGTGTTTACAGTGCACTTGCAAAGAAGTTTAATTAGTAAAACTGGCTTGCAAAGGAATCTAATTTGTTCAAACTGAGATATGTAAGGATGTCCCTGTGAAGTGTGTAGGAAATGCATTTGAGGTAAGTAGAACCAACTTTTTTTGATGTCTAAGGAGGGTACTCAAATTATTTGGAAGGTGCTTTAGGTTGGTAATATGTGACTGTGGAGGGAGAGAACTGTGACATGTGTAAAAGAGTTCTACAAAATGTGTTTGAGATCTCCTATGATGTGTGCGAGGTTTTCCTGAGATAAGCTTGGAGGGCTCACAAAGGTGCATAGGAAGGGTGCTCTGTGAATTGTAGAAAGGGCTTAGTAAGTAATGTTTGGTGGGCCTTTTAAGGTAAGGCACAAGAGCCCTGTGACATGAGTAGGGAGAAAACACTGATGTACAATGGAAGGTTCTATGAGGTTAAGGTTAATGTTAGCATTAGGTTCAGTAGTGTGTCAAGGTCAGGTTCATGGTCACTGTCAATGTCAGCAAGGGCTCTCTGTGGTATGTATTGTGGGCTCAGTGTTAGGGTTAGAGTTAGGGTTGGGTTCTGGGTTGGGGTCCATATTTTGAAAGCATAAGGAAGGACACTGTTGTGAATTGAAAGTGCTTCCTTAGGCATGTATTGAGGGCTTTCTAAGGTGAGTAGATGGGCTTTCTGAGGGATTTAGAGAGTGCTTGAAATGAAATGTAGTTAGTAAAGAGGGCTTTTAAAGGAATCTAATTTGTACTTTCTGAGGTGTGTAGGGAAGTCTCTCTGAGGTGTGTAGAGACTGCTATTGAGGTAAGTAGGATGGGCTTTCTTTGATGTGAATGAAGGTTACTTTGAGGTGTGTAGAGAAAACTCTGATGTTGGTAGCTTGCAGTCTCTTATCTGTTTAGAGGAACTTCTATAAGGTCCATAGAAGAGATATTTGATGTGTGTCAGAGGTCTCCACCATGTTTGTGGGTTGTCCTTCTGAAATGAGTTGGGAGGGTCACTCAGCTGTATAAAGAATGTGTACTAAAATGAATAGAAAGGAGTCAGTGAGTTGTTTCTGGAATACCTCTTTAGCTTAGTAGTGAGAGCTCTGTAAGAGAATGTATGGAGAAAAAATTGATATAGAGAGGAGGACCTTATGAAGTGTGAAGGGCGGCCTATGTCACATGTAGGTCAGACTTGCTGAGATATGTAGGGAAGACTCTCTGAGCTTTGTAGTGTAGGTTCTCTGAGGTGTATAGTGAGGGCTCATTTAAATGCAAAAGGATGGTATTCTGATATGTGTATGAAGGCTCTCACAGGTGTGTAGGGAGGTTTTTTTTATTAGATATGCCAAGGGGATCTATGGGGGTGTAAGAGGGCCTTATGACTGAGTAGAGATGTTAACACATTGTAGAGGGAGGACTCCCTCAAATGAGTAGTGAAATCTCTCTGATAAGTGTAGGGAGAACACACTGTGTTTTGATGGAAGGGATTTTTGAGGATAGTATAAGAAATCTCTGAGGTTTTTGTGAGGGCTTTCAATGGAGAATGATGGGACTCTCTTAGGTGTGTATATGCAGCACCCAGAGATGAGTAGGGAGTGTTTTGGGTTGAAATGAGATCTATCTGTGTTATGTTTGTAGCACTGGTTAAGGTGTGTAGCATGGGCATTATGAGGTATGAATTAACATCTCTCTGGTATTTATAGGGAGTGTTCACTGGAGTGTTTATGGAGAGCTGAGTTGTTTTGGTGTTGCTCAATAAAGTGTGGAGGAAAGTGTCCCTAAGCTGTGTATGGATGGCACTTTGAGGTGTGTAGGAAGGGATCTTGATGTGAGTAGGGTGGGATTACTTAGCTGTATAGGGGAATGAGTTTGTGGTGTGTAGGAAATGTTCTCAGGGGTGTCAAAACAGGTTCTCTTTGGATTGGAACATCTCTTTAGTGTATATAGGGAGGGCCTTCTGAAAGGTGTAGGGGGGATTTATAAGGTTTGTCAGTGGACTTTTTGCTGTGAGAGAGAGGGCTCACATAACTGAATAAGTAGGGCTTTTATAGTGTATAGGAAAGAACTCTGAGGTGAGTGGAAAGAGCTCTCTGAGATGTGTAGTGAGGGCTCTCTGAAGTGAATAGAAATTCTCTGAGGTGTTTGAAGAGCACCACATAGAAGTATAGTTAGTAAAGAGTTCTTGTATAGGAATATAATTAGTACTCAGTAAGGTATAAATGGATATCTACCTGAGGTTGTCTACACAAGTAGCTATGACTTTTGAAACAAGTATGGTTTCTTTTGATGTTTATGGATCAAACTATGTGTGTAGAGAGGGGGCTCTAATATTGGTAATGTGCAGCTGCTGAGCTGTGTAAGGAGGTGTGTATGAATTGTGTAAGATGGCTATATGATGTTTGTCCTAGGTCTCCTTTTTGCGTGTGAGAGGGCACCCTGAAGTGAGTTGGAATGGCTCAGAGTTGCACAGGGTGTGTGCACTGGAAATTGTAGAAAGAACTCAGTGAGCTGTCTTTGGAGGACAATTTGAGGTGAGTAGTAAGAGTTTGGCAAGATGAGTAGGGATAAAAACTGGTGTAGAAGGTGAGAGCACTATGAGGATAAGTTGTTAGATCTAGGGTTAGTGTTTAGCGTCAGGGTCAAGTCATGGTCAGTTTCAGGGTCAGGGAGGACTCTGTGGCATGCAGGGAGTACTTAGGTTTATGCTTATGGTTAGGGTTAGGTTCAGAGTAAGAGTCAGTATTTATGGGGCATAGGAAGACCATGGGGGAGAGTCAAAGTTCTTCTCTGGGTGTGTATATTGAGGCCTCTGTGGGGTTATTTTATGTTTGTAGTTTTGGCCCTTGGAGGTAAATATGGAGGGCTTTTTGGCTAATTTTGAGGGCTACCAGAGATGTGTAGGTAGGGTTTTTAAATGAATGTTGAAAGGGCGTTCTGAGGTTTGTACAGGAGCCTTTCTGAGATTTGTAGGGAGAACAGTTGAATGAGGTGCATAAGGTTGGTGCTCATTGGTACAAATTAAGAGTTAACTGAGGTGTGTATCTGTGGATATCTATGGTGACTAAGGAGAGATCTCTGAGATAAATGAGGACAAACTGAAGTTTGAAAGGAGGGACTCTGTGAGGTGTGTAACAGGGCCCTCTGAATAGTGAAATTATGGCATTCTGAGGTGTGTAGAGGCATGTTTGTGGTGTGCAGCAATGGGTCTGTAGTCCCAACATTGATACAATGATTGATAAATAATGTGTGTAGAAAATGTGTCTAAGGTGTGTATGGATGGCCCTCTGAATTCTATAGAAAGGGCACTTGGTATGAGTAGGTAGGGCTCTGAGCTGTGTGGAGAGGAGAATGCTATGTATGTAGGAAGTGTTCACTGAAGTGTGAAGGGAAGGTTTTCTAGACTTGTAGTGCAGATGATTTGAGGTGTGTAGGGAGGCCTCCATTAAGTGTTCAGGAGAAATCTATGAGGGGTGTAGAAGGGATTTTGTCTGCATAGGAGTGCACTCTGTTGTGTAGTTAGGGCCCTCAGAAATGAATAATGAAATCTACATGATATGACTAGGTAGAACACAATGAGATGTAATTGAAGTATTCTTTGAGTATAATAGGGGGAATCCCTACATTGTTCAGGCAGGCCACTCAACATTGCATCCAGAGTCTTCTCTGAGGTGTATCAGGCCAACACACAGAGGTGAGTAGAGAGGGTATTTTGGTGAGTAGTAAGTTGCATCCGAGTTGTGTAGTAGGGTGTGTTGTTGTTTTTAGCATGGCAATTCTGAGGTTTGAGTTAATATCTCACTGGAATTTATAGGAAGTACTCTCTGGAGTATATAGGAAAGGCTTTCTGAGTTGTTTAAGTGTTGCTCAATAAAGTTTGGAGGCAAAGTCCCTATGGGGTATATGAATGGGAATTTGAGGTGTGTAGAAAAAGCTCTTGGTATTAGTAGGGAGTCATTATTTAGATGTGTAGCAAGTGAGTATGAGGTGTGAAGGAAAGATTTTCTGAGGTGTTAAGTGGGTTCTAATTTTTGTTTTAGGGTGAGCTGTCTGACATGTAGGGAGGGACCTCTGAAGGGTGTAGGAGGAATTTATGAGGTTTGTAGGAAGGCTTATTGATGACAACATAAGTGTTCACTTAAGTGAATAAAAGGGCTATTTGCAGTGAATAGGAAAGGTGTCTGTGGTGAGTCAAAAGTTTTCTCTGAGGTTTGTATTGCAGGCTCTCTAAGGTGTTTAGAGAAGACTTGCTAAGAAGTACAGTTACTAGGGCTTGTGAAGTACTAGTTTGTACTCACTCAAATATGTAGTTATGTCTGAGTTGTAGAGGGAATGATGTAAGATGGTGATCTTTTAAAGGATAGTATCACAGCTTGATCAACATCAAATTCAATGAGTCACAAATATGAGATACAAATATAAACACACACAGACAAATACTTCTGAGGTTCTGGTGCTATCTAAATGGGAATCTGAGTGGAAGACCAAATTCTACTCACTTCCAATGGTCTGTCCTTTTTCACCTCTGGTCTTCTTGAGAAATATTGCTAGAATTGTTGGTCTCAACATTGATACAGTGCTTCCAATCTTGGGAAAAGCCCCTACTAGGGACTCTCCTGAGAAATAAGAATCCAAAGATGAGTAGAGAAGAAGACATCATGACTCTGGACTTGATGTCTCAACACAAGTGAGCAGAATGGGAGTTTATCTGGAATGTGGGTGCCTAGCTACTAGGGTTCCAAGTTCTGTGTGTTCTACTGTCAAGGAAGTGAGGTCACTTCCTTGGAGACTCTATACCTAAAGCCCTTTCTCAAACAAGATGGTTCTAATGGCCCACTAAGATGCAGGTTCTTCCCATCTTTCCTTGAAATATACAAAACTGGACATAGTTACACCAACACACCCTGGATCTGGTCCCCAAACTATCCCAGGTGTAGCCAACTCAACTGGTTTGGAGAGACAGTTTGGATCAGACCCATTTCCTCTTTCTGGCCATGTGGGTGGTCCTGAAGATGTTGTTATGCCTAACAAGACCTGAATACTTTTTCCATTTATTCCCCTTGGATTATTCTAGTGTATGCTTTTGAAGTTGTCATCAGGTGTATAAGGCCATTTCTATATGTATCCCTTGGGAACCCTAATGCTTGAGTCATGTGTCTGTAATGTACTAAAATACAGAAAACACAACACAAAAAGGAGAGGGACAAGGGATGACATTCAATTCTACCATGATGTAAGTCCAACAGTGAAGGAGGGGAAGTCAACTTCTACCTTGTCCTTGTTTCCATTCTGCCCCACTGGAAGTTTGTCATGACTGACTTTCAGAGATAGAATCCCTGTGCCATAGTCCTTCCAATTCTTCCTTTGCAATTTAGAATTGTTTCTTCTCATTGTATGATGTGGGTATACTACAAGGATCACTGCCACCAGAGAATTCATATTGTCCAAAACCTGTAGCTTCCCCCTCTAAGTGAATTCACATCAGCATCTGGTTTCAAAGAAAAATAAATCAGCATGAGCCATGATATTTCACTTCCAAGGTGTAGTCATCAGAAGTCTCATTTGTTTGTCTCCATAGTCCCATAGCAGTGGCACTGCTATAGTTCCAGAGATTTTTTGGAAAAGTTTGTGTGGCAGCAGGCAAAGTTCTTGGGACCCAATTAAATAACAAGGGGCAGGCATTTCTGTTTCCATTTCTAAATGCCTCACATAGATGTAAATATTTGGGTTACAAAATTCATGAATGCAATTTTTATTAAGAATAAATGATGGTGTGAAATTGCCAAAACTTTGTGCAATACCATGGTCATAACCATGGGAGTTTAATTCTTGTTCTTTATTTCTTTAGGGAACACCTGCATTGCTTCTTTCAAGGTCACAGCAGGTCACATCTATGTGTGTGTGTTGGTGAAGACAGTTTCTTTCTATTCTTCTAACTAAAATTTGGAATGAAAGCCCCAGTAGAAGAACAAAGAATCAACTCAAAAAGCAATATTTATTCAATAGGTAAGGTTACTGGAGCAGAGAGAAGGACTGACAATTCAGCTTTGAAAAATGGAAAGGGACTATGTAACCACTCTCTTCATGGGATAGTCATTAATCTAATGCAGGTTCACTGAGTGCCCTGTGCCCACTTTTGAATGAACACCAGAAGCTGATCTCCTTGTCTTCTATTAAGAAATATCAAAAATTAGCAAACCATCTCAAAGGCTTAAAACCATCTTGCTTGTGCACACAAAAATAATTGGCTTCTCACTACCTTACCACAAATATGAGAGACTGATGATAGACCACAGGCTTGGAAAGACTTGAATATCTATATTCATATGTGCAATCCCCCTGTAGGAGGGCTCACAGTATAGGGCATTGCTGAATGCTTCTGTGTTCCTTGAAATTTACTGGGGAACAACAAATGGGGAGGATCGCCACAAGGAAGACCTGCAACTCTGAATGGTGCTGAGTTTGGTAACCCTGAGGAAACAGTGTATTTCAAAAAAGGAAATAGTCCTGTTTTCTTTAAGCTGGTAAAAATCAAAGTAAGGGAAAATTCTCCCTTCTTATCTCCTGCTACTGTAGGTATTCATCTTATGACATTATGGCATTATGTGATTACATTCCCTATCCACTAAGTTTCTTCAGGAAGGAAGAAAGAGCCTTGTATGAGCCTTGGTATGCCTCATAGGACCATGAAATGAGCAGAAGTTCAGTCAGTTTCCAAGTCACTGTAAAAAGCCTTTAAGCTAATGAGGTCAGCTAGTGATAATTTCTCTTCATTGATCATTTTGGAAAATGCCTAAAAATTGATTTGCTGGGATCTTTGCTTAATTCTCCAAAACAAAAGAAAAAAGAAATTACAGAAAAGGGGTGATGGATCCTAGGTTCCAGAAGGAATTGATTCCACTGGAAATAGTTACACTGTTTTAACAAGAAGTCCCATGAACAAGTATATCAATAAAGCCTACCTGAGTGTTAGTCCCTTGCCTGTAATACATCTTTGTACCAATATCTTCAAAATGGTTGTGTCCCCAGTTGTCCCAGTGCTGACTTTTATACTCTGAAGAACAGCAACTCCAGATTCAAACACTGAGGCACCAAGCTCTGAGGACTGTACTATTCCCTTTCTAATAAGAGCATCCAAGACAAAGGTGTAGTGTGCCCAACTCTCAATAGAAAAATCACAAGAACATACATTCTTTAAAAATTATGATTTTTCTGACAGCTTGGCCAACATAGACAAAATAATACATTTAAAATGATATATTATGACCACATCTTCCATACTGAAATCCAAATTAGGCAAACACGGAAGCCCAGAACAATCAATGTCACTGTGAGATGGAGACACCCTGGAAACACAGCCCACAGACTTTGCCCTCTGGTCTTGTGTTAGCAAGGAGCAACAAGGCAGTGCAAGTTACATATGTCCTTCCTCATGTCCTCACATCTGCACCTGTGAACTTAGGGTATGGTGATCCTGACAAAGAGATCATGGAACTTAGGTGCCACCTAGTTGGTCTCAGGTGCAAGACTGCAACTCAGATCTGAAGGGTAAATCTCAGGTGGGATGGAATGCTGTGTATGACTGAGGGATGTTTCATTGCAGTTTTATTATTGGTGACAATTTCCTCTAAGAGAAGTGGGACAAAGACCATGCTTTTTATGTGACTTGATCAGCTGCCTTCTGAACTCTTTCAATTACTGGGCATGGTTTGTTTCTAATAGATCCTGTTGAGAACTTGCATCATGGTTCCTGTTAGTGCTCTGTCTTACCTCTTTGCTCAATACCAGTGAAGCTCACAAAGAGCAGCCCTAGTCATGAGGATTCTATAATAGTATGGATTCTATAATTGAACTACAGCCCACAGGACAACTATTATATCACTTTTGGATGATGTAATATTGGTATTACTTTACTATTAATAACTAAGGACAACTATTGCATTAACTTGAGTTGTTTTATTATGATATTATTTTTGCATAATAGACTACATAACAGCTATTATATTTGTTATGGATGTTATCACACACCACTTCTATCAATATCCACGATCTATAGAAGCTCTTATGTTAATATTAAATGCTATACTATGGATAAAGTAATAGTATTGAAACCTCAGGGCCATTATTATATTAGTTGTACTTTTTATAGTATGAATATTACATCAATATTAAGCAACTAATATATCAGTTTGATATGTCATAGTATGGATATCATGTTAGTATAGAAAGCCACAAATAAAACTTTAGGTCATTTTTAGAAACCCAAGTATGCATATCATCTTAGGATTAAAATCAACATGGTAGTTAACACATTAATTTTAATGATAATGCATGAAAATTATTTAATGACAAAATACAGATATTTTATTAGCCTAAGGTTGTACAATATAAATATGCTAATGTTAAATGCTACAGAACACCTGTTTACTAGTTTTAGATGTTATATCAAGGATATTAAATGAATACTAAAATCCACAAGTACGTTATTATATTGGTTTCAGGATTTATGGAAAAGATGGTGTATAGTAATATTAAAGGCTACAGGACATATATTTCATTGTTTTTTAGGTGATAATATGGATGTCATATTAGTATTTCAAGGTAGAAGGGAGTTAGTATATTCAATTTAGACACTAGGCTATGAATAACACATTAGATTTAGAGGCCACAGCACAGCTTCTATATTCGTATTTGATACTATTGTTTGGATATTATATTAGTATTTGAGTACTCTGTATGACTGTGATATCCATTTCTGATGTTGTAAAATCAGACAAATTATATTAATATTAAAGGACAGAACAGCTCTTGTATATTTTTCCATGCTACTATATGCATATACTGTGAAAAAAAAGGACATGGAACAGCCATAATAGGAATATTGTATTATTATTGAAGTCTGCAGGGGAGCTATTATATGTGTTTTAGATGGTCACTATGGATATTATAATCATCTTTAAGGTCCCAGGGAATCTACTATATTATTTAATGTGGAATAGTAAGAATATTTCTTTAGCATTAAAGACCACATGGCAGCTATTAGTTTTAGAGGGCACAACAAATTAATCACATTCATATTAAGGGTACAAAGACAGGCAGCTATTCTGTTAGATTTAGATTTTACAAAGTGGAAAGCATGCTAGTATGAACAGCCAGAGGCTAGTGATTAGAGCAGTTTTAATGGTATAAAATGAATATAATATCAGTATAGAAAGAACAAGGGATGGTTTAAAAAAATAACAGAATTCTTTTTAAATTTAATTTAATTATTTTTTTTGTGTATTGCTCAGGATTGAACCCAGTGCTAGGCAAGTGCTTTAACAGTAAGCCATAAACCCAGAACCAAAGGACAGTTTTTATATGAGTTTAAGAGGTCACATATTCCATATTACATAAATTTGAAAGAACTTGGGGAAACTATTAATTTTGGATGTAAAATGATTGATAATATGTTGACATTAAAGCCAAAGGACAACTACAATATTAGTTATAAATACTAATGTATGAATATTATGTTAATACTAAAGGACACAGTGCATACTAAGGATATTATGTGAGTGTCAGAGGTCACATTAAGGGTATTAGTGTCTTCTGTCACAGTGAGTGTATCATGTGTCATGTTCCATGGTGAGGATATTATGTTAGTGTCAGAAGTCAAGTGTAAGCATTATATGAGTGTCAGAGGCCAGAGTGAGGGTATTTATGTGAGTTTCTCATGTCAGAGTTATGATATTATGTGAATGTAAGTGGTCAAATGAGGTAGGTATTAGATTTTGTTTTGGTGAATATTCATGTGTGGAAAAGCATGATACTCACAATGATCTCAATCACATAAAATGTGATGTGTATGTATACTAATGACCTGGAAGGCATGTCCAAGTAAGCGGCTTGCAAATGAATAACTTTGTTCTTTGCTTGTATTTTTATTTTTTCTGTAATTTACATGCTAACCTTTAAAAAATAAATGGTATTTTTAAAAAAGTGGTCAAGTGAGGATTGTATATGAATGTGAGAGTTCACAGGGGAAATACTTTTTGAGCATTTTAGGCTGCAGTGAAGTTATTATGTGAGTGTTAGAGGTCAAGGGAGAATATTATGTAAAAGGGACCAGAATGAGGATAAGTGTCATAGACCACATAAGGATATTCTGTGTCAGTGGCTATAGTGAGGTAATTATCAGAGTGTCAGAGGCATCGTGAAGGTATTATGTGAGTGTTGGTAGGCAGATTAAATATATTATGTGAATGTGAGCTGTCAGAGTGATGATATTATGTGTCAGAGGCCACAGTGAGGGTACTATCAGGATTTCAGTGGCTACAGTGAGGACAGTTTGTCAAGGTAGGTGGTCAGAGTAAGAATATTATGTGAGAAACTGAGGCCATACTAAGGATATTATATGAATGTCAGAGGCCAGATAAGGACTTTATTTGAGTGTCAGATGTTATAGTGAGGGTGTACTGTGAGTTTAAGAGGCCATATGGAGGATATTTTATATGTGTCTGATACCAGAGGAAGAGTATTATGTAAGTGTCAGAGGTTACAGTATGGACATAATGTGCATGTAATTATTCATAGTGAGGATATTATGTGAATGGGAGAGTCCAAAATGAGGGTATTATGTGAGTGTGAGAGGGCACATATTATTATATGAGTTTCAGAGGTCACAGTGGAGATATTATGTGAAAGTCAGAGGCTGCATTGAGGTTTATATGTGAGTGTCAGAGGCCACAAGCAGGGTTTTATATAAGTATCAAGGTAAAAATCAGGAAAGTTTTTGAGTCAGACCAAGGGAAGATATTATGTGATTGTCATGGCAACAGTGAGTGTATTATATGAGTGTCAGAGGACACAAGATATTATGTGAGAGTCAAAGACCATAGTGAGGATATTGTGTGTCAGAAAGCACAGTGAGAATTTTATATAAATATCTGAGGACACACTGATGACATTATATCAGTGTCAGAGGCCAGACTGTGTTTACTGAATATCAGAGGCCTCAGGGAATATACTCAATGAGTGACAGTGGTCACAGTGGTCACATTGAGAATTTTATGTGTCAGTGGTAAGAGTGATGATATTATGTGAGTGTCAGAGGCTACAGTGAGGGAATTATGTGAGTCTTATTGGCCTCAGTGAGGGTATCTTATTAGTCAGAGGCCTCATTGAGGATATTATGTGAATGTCAGAGGCCACTGTAATGGTATTTTTTGAGTATCAGAGGCCAGAGTGAGGGTACTAAGTAAGTGTCAGAGGTTTAATTGTGTATATTATGTAAGTGTCAGAGGCCACAGTGATGGTATTATATGAGTGTCAGAACAAAATGAGGATATTATGTGAGTGGCAACTGTCCCAGAAAGGATACTTTGTGAGTGTCAGAGGCTACAGTTTGTATATACTGTCAATCACAGGGACAAAACTGTGGAAATTATGTGGGTTTCAGTGGCCAGAGTGAGGATATTTAGTCACATCAGGGGCCAGTCTGAGGATATTATGAGTGTCCCAAGTCACTGTCTTGGACCATAGTGAGAGTATTATGTGAGTTTCAGGGTGACAATTATACTGTTTGCGTGTATAAGGCCACATTGAAGGTATTTGGAGAGTATTAGAGGCCACATTGAGGGTATTATATGAGTGTCAAGGTAATAGTGATGATATTTTGTGAGTGTCTGATGCCAAATGAGGATATTATGTGAATATCAGGGGCAAAAGTGAGTATATTAAGTAAGTGACAGAGGTCATAGTTAGAATATTATGTGAGTGTCAGAAGCCAGATTGAATTTATTATATGAATATCAGAGACCAAATATGGATATTATGAGTGTCAGAGGCTACATTGCAAGCATGATGTTAGTGTCTCAGGTCACAAAAAGATATTACATGCATTAAAAGTCACATTGAATGTAATATGTGAGTATAGGAGGCCAATATGTGGGTATCATGTGAGTATTACAGGTTAGAATGAAGATACTATGTCAGTATCAGAGACCAAAATGATCACATTATGAGTACAAGAATTCACAGAGAGGATATTATATCAGTTTCAGACATCACAATGAGGGTATTATGTCAATGTCAGAGGTCAAAGTGAGGATATTTTATGTGTGTCAGAGGACCCAGTGAAAATATATATGTGACTTTCAAAGGACACCAGTGCAATATTATGTGAATGACAGAGACCACAGTGGTAGTAGTCTGTGTCTGAGGTCAAAATGTGTGTATTATGTGATTGTCAGAGACCAGGATTGGGGATTAATGTGAGTGTCAGAGGGTAGAGTGAGGGTATTATGTGAGTGCCAGAGATCACAGTACACTTATTTTGTGTCAGAGGTAGCATTGATGATATTATGTGTCAGAGGCCAATTAAGGATATAATGTCTGTGTCAGAGGTCAAATTGACTGCATAGTATGAGTGAGATCAAGTGAGGTTATTATTTGAGTGTCAGTGGTCATAGTGAGAATATTACATTAGTGTCAGAGGTCAGAGAGGATATTTTGTGAATATCATAATCCAAACTGAGGGAATTATATAAGTAACAGAGGTCCCAGTGAAGTTATGTTGTGATTAAAAGAGGTCACAGTGAGGACATTATGTGAGTGTCAGAGGGACCAGTGAAGATATATGAAAGTGTCCAAGTTATTTCAGAAAATAATGTGAGAATCAAAGATCACAGTGAGGACATAATGTGAGTATGAGTGGCCACAGAGGTATCATGTCAGGTTCTAAAACAGAACAATGAGAATATTATTTGAGTCTCACAGGTCTCAGAAGAGGAATTATGTGAGAGCCAGAGGATACATTGAAGGTATTCTGTGAGTGACTCAGACCATGTAAGGATATTATGTGTGTGAGAGAGACCACACTAAGGTTATTATGTGAGTAACAGAGGTCATATTGAGGATATTATTTCAGAGTTAGAGGCCAAAGGAGGGTATTATGTGTCTGTCAGAGACCACAGTGAGTATATTTTATGAGTGTCATAGACCACAGTGAGTGTATTAAGTAAGGGTTAGAGGTCACAACGAGGGTAATCTGTGAGTGTGAGTTGTTAGATGAGGGTATCATGTCAGTGATAGAGGCCAATGGAGGACATTTGTGTCAGAGGTCAGAGTGAAGGTATAATGTGTCAAATGTCACATTGAGGGTATGATGTTAGTGTCAAAGGGGAAGTGAGGATATTTTTGAATGTCACAAGGTGACAATGAGCTTATTTTGTGAGTGTGAGATGTTAGAGTGAGGATATTGTTGAATGTCAGAAGTCAAGTCAGGATGTTTTGTGACTATCAGAATCACAGTGAAGATATTCTTTGAGTGTCACGTGCTACAGGGAGGTAAAGTGAGTATCATAGGAAGCAATAATTATATTATGTCAGTGTCAGTGGTCACAGTAAGGTTGTTATGTCACTCTTAGTATTTTATGTGAGTTTCAGAAGCCACTATGAGGAGATATGAGTATCAGAGAAAAGAATGAGGTTATTATGTCAGTTTCAGAGGCCACCATAAAAGTATCATGATTGTACCTGAAGTCACACTGAAGGTATTTTTTGAGTGACAGAGGTCACAAGAAGGCTATATTTTCAGTGTCAGAGGTCACTATGGGAGTATTATGTGAGCATAAGGGGTCATGTTTATTGTATAATGTGAACTTCAGGGGTCACCAAGTGGGTATTTGGTGAGCATAAGTGGTCAAACAGAGGTTACTACCTGAGTGTCAGAGGTCACAGTGAGTAAATATGTGAGGGATAGGGAAAATTGAGGATAATATTTGAGTGTCACAAATCACAATGAAGGTGTTATGTGAGTGTCAGAGGCCATTTTGAGGGAATTGTGTGAGAGTCAGAAGTCAAAGAAAGGATATTATATATGAATCAGAGATCAGAGTGAGGTAATTTTATGAGTATTAGAGGTCACACTGAGAGTATTATAAGTGTCAGAGATCCCAAAGAAGTTATTATGTGAGTGTCTGAGACCACAGTGAGGATATTATATCAGCATCAGAGGTCACAATGAGGTTATAATGTGGGAGTCATAAGTCATGATGAGGGTATTATGAAAGCATCACAGGCCACAGTGAGTGTGTCAATGTGAGTGTCAGTGGTCACACTTAGGATATAATCTGAGGCCACACTGAGGGTATTAAATCAGTGTCAAAGGTCACAGTAAGGGTATCATTTGAGAGTGAGAGTTTACAGTGGGGGTAATATAAGAGAATCAGAAGTCATACAGAGTCTTATGTGACTGACACAGCAAATGTGAGGATATTATGTGTCAGAGGATATATTGAGAAAATATTTTCAACATCAGGGGCCATAGTGTGGATATTTTATGACTGTAACAGGTTATGATGAGGGTATTTTGTTAGAGTCACAAACCAAGTGAGAACATTGTGTGAATGTCAGAGGTCACATGGAAGTTATCATATAAACATCAGAGATCAATTGAGAATATAATGTGTGTCACAGGCAATAGTAAGGGTATTATGTGAGTATCAGAGGAGAAGCCAAAGTGAAAATATTATTTGAGTGGTCGAGGTCATATTCATATTATTAAATGAATGTAAGAGGACAAAATTGGATATTATGTCAGTGTCATAGGACACAGTGAGAATAGTAAATGAGTGTTCAGTGTCACAGTGAGTATATTATGTTAGCTTAAGATGCTGTGTTAATATATTATGTAGTTTCAGAGCCCAGTGAGTTATTGTAAGAGTGTCAAGGGCCACTATTATGCTATATGTAAGTGTCAGAGACCAGAATGAGGGATTTATGTGAATTCCAGAATCCACGGTGAGGGTTTCATTGCAGTGTCAGATGCCCCAGGTAGGATATTATATATCAGGGGTGCTGTGAGTGTATTATGTCTGTGTCTGAGGTCACTTTGAGATAATTATATGAGCACCAAAAGCCACAGTGAAGATATGTCAATTAGAGAACACATTGAGTGTATCAGGTTTGTGACTCAGGTCACACTAAAGAAATAATATGAGTGACACATGTCACTGTGATGGTATTATGTTAGTGTCAGAGGTCAGAATGAGGGTGTTATGTGAATGTCAGGGAACACAGTAGGGTATTGTGTGAGTGTCAGCAGCCAAGTGAAGATATTATGCGAATGGCATAGGATACAATGAGGGTATTATGTAAGTGTCAGTGGCCACAGGAGACTACTATATGTCTGAGATTATACTGGCTATCTTGTGTTCATGTCAGAGACCACAGTGAGGATATTTTGTGGGTGACAGAGGCCATGTGACAGTAATATGTGAGTGTCTGAGGTCATAGTGAGAATATTTTGTTGTATGTGTGATCAGAGTCCACAGTAAGGGTTTTATGTGAGTGACACAAGAAGAGTAAGGATATTATGTCAGTATCAGAGGACAAGTGAGGATATTATGTGAATGCCAGAGGCCACATGAAGGTATTATGAGAGTGTTCAAGTCACAGTGAGTAAATTATATAATGTCAGAGTTCTGGTGAAAATATTGTGAAACTGCCACATTGAGGATAAATTGTAATTGTCAGAGGGCAGAATGAAGGCATTATGTGATGGACAATAGGCACAGTGAAGGTATTAGGTGAGTGTCAGAAGCCCCAATGAGAATATTCTGAGTGTCATAGGCTACACTTTTGGTATTATGTGTCAGAGAGCACATGCAGGTGTTATATTAGTATCTGAGGTGAGAAATCACAGTGAGTGCATTTTTTGAGGATTAGAGGTTATATTAGGGTATTTTATCAGTGACATTGGTTATACTTAGGGTATTATTTGAGTGCCTGAGGTAACACTGAGGGTATTATATGAGTGTGGTCATACTGAGGTAATTATCTGTCAGAGGTCACAGAGTATAATATGTGAGAATCAGAGTTCACAGTGAGAATATTATATCAGTGTCAGAGGCCAAATTAGGGAATTTTGTGTTTTGTAGGTCACTTTGATGGTTTTATATCAGAAGTTCCAGTATGGTAATATGTGAGTGTCAGAGAAAACAGTGAGCAAATTGTATGAGAGTCAGAGGCCACAGTGATTGTACTATGTGAGTATAAAATTCGGAATGGTATGTCATTGTCAGACACCAAGTGAGGATATTATATCAGTGTCATAGGCCACACTTAAGGTATTATGTAAGATTGAAAAACCTCACTGAGTATAATATGTGTGTAGGAAACCAAAATATTGGTATTATGTGAGTGTCTGAGGTCACAATGGGGATATAATGTGTCTGTGGTAACAATAAAAGAATTATGTAAGTGTCAGAGACAGATTGAAGACATTCTGTGTCAGAGGCCACAGCATGGTATTATATGAATGTACGATGTCACACTGAGTGTATTATGTGAGTAACTCATGTGACAATGAGTGTAATATGTGAAAGACATTTTGTAAATGAGAAGATATTTTGTAAATGTCAGAGGCCACAGTTAGGCAAAATTTTCAATCTCAGGGCAGCTTGTGAAGAAACAAAAAGACATAGTACTTAACCCCCAGCTCTGGGCTCAGGTTATAGAGCCCCCACAATAAATCACAAAGAATGGCACATCAGTATAAGCAGTAGATAACCATCTTTAACAGTTTTGACCATGACAGTGGAAGAACTTCTTTTCCTTTTCTCATTAACATTTTTTCATGTTCTCTCCCTTTTCTTTGTTTTTGATTTTTAATTTTATCTTTATTTTTATTTTGCTTCTTTTTTCATTTTGCAGGATTGTGTGTATATGCTTGGGTCTGTGTGTATGACTTCCTGCATGTGTGGATTGTTTATGTA
The DNA here is from genome assembly GCF_902686455.1 of Sciurus vulgaris. Classification (NCBI taxonomy): domain Eukaryota; kingdom Metazoa; phylum Chordata; class Mammalia; order Rodentia; family Sciuridae; genus Sciurus; species Sciurus vulgaris. The sequence continues at coordinate 1,998,708 of NW_027632623.1, forward strand.
CATATATGTATGTACATATATAGTGTATGTATATATAGTGTATAAATACATATATACATAAATAATTATATTAACATATTATATTACATGTGTATTCATATACTTTTTTTTTTTTTTTTGGTGCTGGTATTTGAACCTAGGGCCTTGTGCATACAGGGCAAACACTCTATCAACTGAGCTATATCCCCAGCCCCTTTTCTTTCATTTTAATTACTTTCTTCTGAAGTCATTTATTACTTATTCTTGTTTTCATTTTGAAGGGGCAAAATTTTTTTCTTCTTTTGTTTTGGGGAGATGCCAGGGATTGAACTCAGGGGCACTCAACCACTGAGACAGATCCCCAGCCCTATTTTGTATTTTATTTAGAGACAGGGTCTCATTGAGTTGCTTAGCACCTCACTTTTACTGAGACTAGCCTCCTGTGCCTCTGGGATTATAGGCATGCACTACTGCACCAGGCAGGTGGGGCAATATTTTACATGACTTTGTTTTGTTCTTTCACTCTGTTTGTTCCTCAGTTTCTTCCTTCTTATTATTCCTTCTTCATTCCCTTCCCCTACATAACCACATGTTTCTCTTCCTCTCCCTCTTTATTTAACTATTTATAGTTATTCTTTTACTCCTCCATCTTAAAAGCCATTATCATCTCCCTATCTCCTGCTTCTCCTCTATTAACTTTTTAATTATTTCAAACATTCTCTTACCCTTCTACAATATTTTCTCTTCACTAAGGAACCCTAATTTCACTATGTGATAGAATTATATAATTTATGTAATTCCAATCCCATTCATGTTTTCATTATTAATACAGTAGATGACATAGCAGACCCTGCTGGATAATGGATGATCTAGTTCATAGTTGCTTATTGTTGTCACTGATGTTAAATCTTGACTCCAAAATCCCTCTACAGGTAAAAATTAGTGTTATAGATGTCAAAGTACATACCAGACATTTATTTTAGGACTGCATATGCATTGTTAGCATTATTGTTGTCCCTCTAAGCAGAGCTACAACATGACACTTCAAGCTCACAGAGGAGAGGTCATGTTGATGAGCCAAACTTACAAGTCAACCAAGTAACAGTGAATCTCACTCCACACACACACTAGCCCCATTGAGCCACAATGATACTTTACATAGATTATGGGAGAGAATCCCCCAAACCAGTGACCAGGCCCCAAGTATGAACAAGTAGATGGGACCTCATGTCCCACTCCAGGTCATTTATTCATACAGAAAAAACAGAAATAACTCCCTAGAACAAAAGACACAGTCACACATGTAAGAACATGTGTATAAAAGAGGGAGAGGGAGAGGCATCCAACACCACTGATGTGCAAGTTCAAGACCTCTGAAAACATGAAGAAGCAGGCAAACAATTCTCCCCACAAAATTCACAATCCCCCCCAAAAGGAACCCACACACATAGAAGGAGAAAAATTCCAGGGAAGGACTATTTAAAAAGTGATTATTAAAATGTTTAATGAGCCAAAAGAAGATATAAGGAACAAATTAAGATAGCAAATACAGGAGGTGAAGGACCATTTCAGTAAAGCAAGATTGAAAATAAAAAAAAAGAACACCTGGAAATGAAAGACAAAATTAATCAAATTAAAAATTTACTTGAAAGTATCATTGACAAATTACGTTCTGTAGAAAATAGAATTTCAGGTCTTGAAAACAGGTCATTAAAACTCAGATATTCAGTATGCAATGAAGGGAAAATATAAAAGAATTCACAAATACTTTGGAACAGCATCAAAAGAACAAGCCCATGGGTCACTGGGATAGAAGAAAACATGGGAATGTAGGATAAATCCTCTTGAGTGAAACAGCAGAGTTTTACAAGATTCATCTCAGTCAGAAGGTCTGACCTGGAAGGGACACAAGCTGACTGAAGTCACAACCCATTCTCAGACCTGTGAGGTGCATTGTAAAGGTTCAGGCCATGATAAAGTACAGAGGAGCATAAGTCCTTGAGTGAGCACACTTCTCAGGACAATAAGATCTGTTTCACTTAGAAACATTCTGCAACTCCTTTGTCCTTGAGGCCTGGAGACATTTTCTTATTATAAAAACATCTGATACTAGTGGACTTGGAGAAACAAGCAAGTTATATAATCTGCACATGAGCAAAGCTAACTGCACTAAAGTAACCAAATGTAACTTGATACAACTCTGTAGTAGATAATAAAACTGAACTGGCTTTCCCATGGGAGTCACTACTTGCTGTACACCATCTTGTGTGCTTACCATTTATAGCTGAACCCTTTAACTTTTATAGTCCATCTTGCTGCTGGTCTCCATGTGGCACCATCACTGATCCAGGTCACCTTTGCAGTGTCCTCTACCACTAGGCTAAGGACATAACCACTGTTCCTCCACCTGTTGCAGACCTGGCAGTGGGAGGTGGGTCATAAATACATCAGGAACAGCAGTGCAGAGTGACTGGAGACATCCTGGAAGAGAGAGAGGTGGTCATAACCCTGCTTGACCATCCTTGAGCAGTTCTATCCCTTTGTCAGTTAATCAGCCACTTACTCCATGCCAGATATGGTACAAACCCAGGCAGGACCCTGAGGGGGGTTTCAGAAAAGAGTTGCAGAGTAAGGAATAACTCAAGGAGAGTAGCAGAGTCTGAGGAAGTGCTGGTGAGCAGAGTCTTGACATGATTCTTGCCATGAGGGGGCTGTATGTGGCACAGGACCAGATGCACCCAGAGCAGGGAGATTTGCAGTGACACAGCTATAGACCGAAGTTGTGGGCCCAGCTGACACTGACCTATGAGGAAACACATCTGTATACACATGTCTCCATCCACAAGGCCAATACATGCATTCACTGAAGCACACAACCACATGTGTGTCACACCCATGCAATCCTGTATGCCAGCACAGAAGCTCCTGAGTCTGTATATGTAGGACAGAGGCACATGCAGAGACAAACCCTTAAATGCCTGTGCAGATGCACACAGCTTCACTACAAGCACAAGCACAGACAGGATGTGTGCTAACTCACACAGACAAATAGCACAGACATCCCAAAATAGCACAGACATCCCAAAACCTGACCCATGGCCCATAGACAAGACCTAAAGGCACAGGCAACAGGTGAATCTGAGTGCCTATGCTCATTTGCCAAGGCAGCAAGGCAGGCACAGGGATCTAGGTGTCAATGCTCCTGGACTAGGAAGGGCTGTCCTGGGGAGTCAGGTGTGTGCAGTAATGTCACCCCACAGGGGAGAGGATGGACTTCACTCAGAGCACTCAACAAATATTAGAATGTCACAATGGCCATAAAATGGCTTTGTTCAAAGTCAGCTTTGGAAGAAGGAAGAGGAAAAATTTTTGTTAAAATTATTATTTTTGTAGAACTCAAGAGTGAGAAAAGCTTTTATAAGAGAAGAGGAGGCAAAATGGAAAAAAGGCAGAAAATATGCATTAGCAGATTCAGTTTTCCAGAAAACCCACCAGCCTCAGCTTCCCTGGCCATTTGCCCTCAGCAGGAGGTAGACTTCGTGCTCAGCATGAGGAAGTTCAGAAGTTAAAGTGATTTGAAGCTTTACCTTACAAAAAACTGTTTTAAATCCTGCAGAAAAGTAAGTTATCAGGAAATTGTTCCTAATTTCAGAGGGAGTGTTTCAAAACTCTTTAATTTTTGGTTCCTTCTGAGCTCATCCTTACCTGAAAGTTGCCTCTGAAGAGAACAGGCATAAAAGATGAATGCACACTTAGACTTTTAAAATTTATCAACTGAAGGTTTACCCTTTCTGAGGGGACACAGTTAAATGCATACAAGTAACAAGCCAGGAGTTGGGACATATGCCTGTAATCCCAGAGATTCATAAGAAAGGACTATCCCAAACTTCAGGTCACACTGGGAAAATGGTGAAACCCTGACTCTAAAAAGACAAAGGACTGTGGATACAGCTGAATGGAAGAGCACCCCTGGGTTCAACTCTCCACTGCAATAATGATGATGATGATGATAATAATAACAATAACAATAATAATAAATTCTAATACTTTGGATGAACATGAACAAGAGCAATGAAGTGATAATAAATAATTTCTTTGTACCAAAAATACTTCTTTGTTTCTTAATAATTTAAATTCATCATAAAAGAAAATCACTCTACATAGGTCAGCACTAAACAAACACCACACCAGGGCTGGGTGCTAATCTGATGTTGGCAAAAGGTTACACACACTAAAAGAAAGCAGATGTTGAAACTGGTTGTATCACATACATACCTACACACTCACTCATTCACATAATGTCAGTCATTACACTCAGACTCACAGTATGGGAGACAGTTTCTTATAAAAGCAATCATTTGTGTATAATAGTCAAATTTAAACCAATGTAAAAGAGTTCTCAAATAGCAAGTAATCCAAACTCATATAATGTTTTCACTCATTCACAGCACATTTACCTTCCACTGTTTCACTTAAATCAACACAATTGGCTACACTTTTAATGCATTTAATGGCATATCTTGATATAAATTTTTCCAGAAAAATACTGGAACACTTTCTTGAGTATAGAACAAGATTACATATGCTATTGCCAAGGTAACACAGAAAGATTTCACTTTATCAAAAACTAAATCACAGGGGAAGGAAAAAATAACAGAATGAATCAAACACCATTACCCTATGTAAATGTATGATTATGCAAATGGTATGCCGTTACTCCATGTACAAACAGAAACAAGATATATCCCATTAGTTTACAATTAAAATAAATTAAAAAATCACAATCTTGCACACATTCAATCTATGATCACTTGGGTGTATCCTGGTGGATAATTAGTGAATTTTATTCTGACAGTATAATCCTAATGAGCTACAATTGAGTGGTGATTTTTATTCAGAGAATGTTTTCCTACTGTTTTCAAAATAATTATTTCATGTTTTAGAAACTCCTTTGCTGTAATAAAAATCTTTCTCCTATAAATGATAGTTGGCTTGTATGTCTTGTGGACATTGATGCATTCAGCAGCTCAAATAGTGCCTGACATTGAGGTAGGATAGAATAAGGATAGGCAGAAAGCAAAACAATGGGGAAGGAAAGAGAGACTGTAGCTTCAAATACATAAACTTTATATCTGCTCTCACCTTTACTACCCACACCCCTTATTTTTACCTCCAGTTCTTTGTCCTTAAAAGTTCTGATAAATCTTAAAATATGGTGAATCCCATTAGCTAGTGACAGATATTTTGTGGGTACAGCCAAACACTATATGTTAACCAGGTCATGTCAACTTGGAGAGTATGAAAAGGACAAAGCCACTATGGCCCTCTCCACAGTCCACAAAGAAATTAAACCCCTTAGCCTGATTTTATCCCTTTATGTTTCCAATGTTCACCATTTACAAGGTTTCTTTTAAAAGAGTGACTGAGACCTCCAAATTTCCACTTACTATAAAGTATCAAAACTTCTTCTGCCATTGAGTGTATCTTCTCTATGTTTTACTTTCCTGAATACATCTTCTTCCTTTCCTAAATAAGTCTTTACTGTGTCAAATTTGAGGCACACTAAAATTCTTTTTTTGTGGTATAAATCAAGAACCTGTTAGCATGGAATTCAGGTCCTCTTCACCTTTGTGAGGCCCTCCTTGGAAATCATTCAGAGACCATTTCACCTCTCGGGATCCAGCCTAAATGTCTGCAGTGCTCTGGACTGTCCCAGACAACCTCAGGCTCTTTAGGCTGTTACTGGGAGGTGAGTTTCATTTCCCCAGAACATTTTTTAGTTGTGTTGACTAGAAACTAGGACAGGGGTCTAATTTGAATATCAACATCAGGTTTTCAGAACCTGGAGTCAAGTCAAGAACAAATGTACTTTTGAAAGCTACTGGATTGATTATCTGAAATTGTCTCACACCAAGAATATAAGATTGCCCCTATGACTAGGAAGATCAATCATTCATCCTCAAATTCATTTTCTTTTCACCTCCAATGTGTTCTTCCTAACATGTTGCTACAGTGAAAAACACTATTCACTGCCATGATTTTTTGCCATTTTCTCTGATGAAGAGCAGATTGTTGTAAAGGTAGAAAATAGAAGTGGATTAATGCAGCTTCCTACAGAAAAAGAAAGTAACTGCTCCTTAAGTAAAATGCTTAGTTTAACATAATTTCAAAATTATCATTTAATTCCAGCATTTGGGGGAAAATGAGAACATGGATGATGCAGAAAGAGGCACTTTTTTGTGGTACTAAAATTTTAATTCAGTGGTGCTCAAACATGAACAACACCTCTGGCCCTTTCAATATTTATTTTGAGACAGGGTCTAAATAAATTGCCAAGGTTGGCCTAGTCTTGTGATTCTTTTTTTTTTTTTTTTTACACTAAATGAGCTGATTTTATTAACTGCTTTTGACCATATAAGATGCTGATATTTACAGGAAACCTGACCACCTTCATAATTATGATAAAAGTACTAGGTATAATGCCAGAAGATAATGTGTGGGTAATAGCAGTTATCTCTGACACAGAATTTCTCAAAAGTAATACTTTTAACATTAAAAAAAATTAATGTGGAATCAGGGTGCATGGGTTTTAAATTTTGGGCAATCAAGATTTGAGGTGATCAACATAGGGACCATTCCTTGCCCCATCCATGACAACTCCCCCCCCAAAGATCCTGTACTTGGGATGAAACCCAGGGGTGCTCCAACACTGAGTCACATCCTCAGCCCTTTTGGAGACAGGATGTCACTAAGTTGCCCAGACTGGCCTCAAACTTGTGATCGTCCTGCCTCAGCCTCCTGCATAGCTGGGTTTACAGGCCTTCATCACCATACCCAGCCCACTCCTGAATTACAGGACTTAAATTTTTTTAAATTAATGGTCTTAATCAGTTTAAACATGCTGCCTATGAGGTATTTGATGTACCAATTGAGTGTTTAAAAATCTTTGCATCATAGAAATGTATATATAAATGATTTAACAGGTATTTTCACAGGTTTGTCTCTTGATAAAAGACATTAGGGAAAGGTATACTTAATAAAAGTGAATGGAATAAACAACTAAATGAAGCCTAAAAATTGGCCTTTGATTTTAAATATCTATTCTTACAAACCTTGTCAATAAAAATTAAATAGTTGTGTTTTAAAAAAAAATTAATTTCAGAGTAAAGGGGCGGAGACAATTCTTGTGATTCTTCTACCTCATCTTCTTAAGTACATGGAATTACAGGCATTTTCTAAGGTGCTTGACTGGAAAGTGGCTATTTTAATCTGAAAGAAGGAAATGTAAAACTGCAACAAAAGCAAAAAGACCAGGATAACATACATTCTTTCTTTTCTCTCATGAAAATTATTGGCTTAAGTATATAATAGAATTTTTTTTCTAAAAATCATGAGAAAAACCAAATTTACTCCAATTTCTTTATCAGAAATATGTACTTAAACATTTTTTTTTCCTGAGGATGAGATAGAAAACCAGTAATCTTAATACTTCAAAAATTTGTTTAAATAGTACATTCAGCAACCAGTTTCTTCTAGTGGTTCAAGGAACATCCAATGAAGTGAGAAAAATTATTGCAAAATATTCCCTTAGGAGAGGTGGACAGGGGTAAGAATCATCTGAGCTAGCTGCTGTTCTGAATTCGTGCCAGGGCCTTGAAAATGTGTAGATCAATCTCACATGAGCTACAATGTAGTGGCTATCTGGCTAAGGCTCTTGTGGTATGAATGTAAGCCTGGGTAGGACCCTGACAGGATTAAGATATAGGAATACAGCAAGACAGGTGGGGGTTAGATAGACTCATGGGAAGAAGGGAAAGATGGAATGTATTAATATTTTAGTGACATAATAATTTACAACTCATTTGGAGCTGTCTTTATAAATGAGGTAACTACAACATGGTGCCCAAATTTCACTCTCCAATATTGTAGAGTTGGACTGTAACCAAGATCAGAATTGTGACATTGTGCCCCAGGAATGGAAGGCTTTGCTCTGGGAAGTCAACTTGCAGCTGAGCCAGATATGCCTGGTCAATCCTACTGAGTTGTGGGCTGAATGAGGAGAGGCTGAGCAATACCCATGGTGTACCCATCTCCCTCCACATCCCAACAAAGGCTGATGGCCTCAACAGGGGAAAGGGACAGAAAGGATTAAAAACTAGGAAAAGGAGAAGAGAGAAAAATATGCCAATGTGCTTCATGCACCTGTTTCACTTGGCATTCAGTGACTGTTCTTGTGGCAGTCTACTTAGCCTTGTTTACCTGCATCCACACTCAACAAGAGAACTGAGGAAAGAGCACAACCACTGGCAGTTATGCTGTTACCCACAAGGTCCCTCAGGAAGTAACTAAGCACAAGAGGACAGCCTCAATCAGAGGCCATGGCGGCAGTTTTTCTAATTCTTCTGTAGTGGAACACGTTCAGTACTTGGATGAGACCATGAAGTACCTTGATAGAAACAGAGAATGACTGTGATGAGCTGAGCACAGGTAAAATATGGGCACGTGCAGCTGCCACTCCAGGCTTTCCATGTACAGGAAGCCTGCCCAGAGTGCTGTGCAAGGTCACAAACATGGTAAGAAATTGGGGAAAGTCTAGATTTAGAAAAGTTCATGTTTCCTTCCCTCACATATGCTGTGAGACTAGGAAAGTTACACTTCCTTGCCAGACTTCTGTAATCAGTATCCCAGCAAGCACAGGGATGGGAGCAACTTTCAGAAACCCCAAGATGCCTGAAGATGTGTGAAAGCACTGGGACAGGCTCTATCATGTTACTAAGGCTCAACTCATACTCATCAAAAATATAGCTGCCCATACAAAGCTGTTTGCTCAGGAAAAGAACATCCTACTGTGGAAAGACATCTCCTAAACATATGTTTCCACAGCTGGGAGGTTACTGATAATGATAGATATTGTTTTTGGCATTATACCTTTTTTTGAGTCTTTAAATGAAGTAACACTGGGGAGAGCATTTATTTATAGACTGAAGGTAGGTTCTCTTGGTGATCAGAGATCTTATGGCCCTGTTGCTAAAGATGATCATCACCTCAAGGTCTATGAAAAAAACTTATGTGAAAAGATATAAATGAAAAGAAAATTGAGGGGATAAAATTTCCTGCCTATAAAACCTTTTACTTCTGTAAAGCAGCTCTTAGAATGAGAAAATTTATTATGTCCACATGGCACATCTTTCGGGGAAAAGACAAATAGTAGGCATTACTTTTATGTTACTAGATGCACTTAGCATAAAGGCTGAGAATATTGATAGTAGTTGTGGTTCAAGATGCTTCTCTGGGGGACTATTTTAATAAAAATTTTGCCTAAATCAAAAGTTCCCTCTGAATATTAATTTTAAATGTCTAGATTTAATCTTTACATATATATGAAAACTGAGTTTGGAATAGGCTTAAAGAGGCATTTTACAAGAAGAAAGTTCTGGAAATTTTTATCATTGAAACTACATTAAGAAAAAGTGTAGGATTTATAATTTTGATCAGTTGAATAGTTACTAATGTTACAATGTGGGGATTTTTTTTAAAAATAGTTTATGTATTATTTTGATTCACCTTTTTGTAGGACATGTAGTGCAATGAAGTTTGGAATTTACCTTGAACATTTTTCTGGTTGCTTCATATGATCTACTACATTTAATCAAATATTGATTCTTATTTTTAAAAATGCATCTTTGCATTTTAGGTAGTTGCTGCATTTAATATGAGTGTGGGCAGTAACAATAGGAGGAACAATTGAGGGTGCCTTTAGGTTGGATACACAGGAAGCAGGCCAGCAGTGGCATTTCCTTATCTAGAATACTCTTTGGAGGTCAGTGATAATCACAAGTCCTCCTAGCAATGAAGGTTGGTTTTGAATTCTACAGGCCCAGAATTACAGCTTTAGTGCAGAGAGAAACATTGGTGTTCCTTAAATTCTGGTATTTTCTCAGGAAATCTCTGCTGGTATTCTGCTGAGTGATAAAAAAAAAATCATTCATTGCTTATTTTAAAGTATTTGAGAAAAGTTTTACATTAAGTCTTCACAAAGCTGTGGGTTCAATACCCAGTGCCATACAGCAGAGAAGAGATCTATAGAGAGCTGGGGCTGTAGCCCAGTGGTGAAGCACTTGCCTAGAATGCTAGAGGTCCTGGGTTGTATCCCCAGCAATGGAAGCACTTAAAAATTATATAAATCTAACAAAGGTTTTCCTCCATATTTTACCAAGTATGAGGGGTGAATGTTAAGGTGCTAATCTAAATTCTAACATTTTCATTTCCTAAAGAAGTTGAATGCATTCTGAATCTTTCCTTTGCTTTAGACTTAGATGTCATGTAAGTTAGGGCACAGGAAGGAATGGCCTGTTACTGTCAGCCCTCAAAAGAGAAGAGGGGAAATTTGATAAATAATTTAAAAAATGTAATAGCAAAAACCAGGAGCTGTTGTAAGAAGGAGCCCTCATTACATCTACTTCCTCTCACCACCAGATGCAAAGATGAGGAAGTAAACAAAGAATTGGGCATTTACATATCAACTACTAACAAAGTTTCAATTTAGAGAAAGCCAAAAAAAAAAGAGTATTTTTCATTAAACAGAAAAATAGACTCAGTAAAATTATCTTAAGTTAAGGTTCAATAGGTGTTCAAAGAAAGCAACACAATGCAGTTCAATGTCACTATTCTGTCTTATTCTTGCTTTTGTGGAGAACACAGACCAAAATCATTAAGCCACAGATCACCACTTAGGAGTGCACATATGAACCTGACTCCTGTTATGCCTAAATATTCTCAGCTGATTGGTGTCTTGAGGTATAATTTAAAAGCATTAGCATTGTAAGGAAAATATTTTATGTTTAAAAGAAAAAAATCAAGGTAGCTTACCTGTCCCTCTCTTCTTAATCTGTAAGAACATATGTGGGACATTATAGAACAGAATACCATGTCACACACCAGTATTCCCAGCTACTTAGCAGGCTGAGAAAGGGAAATGGAAAACTGGAGACCAGCACTGGCAGCTTAACAAGGCGCTTTCCAAAATAAATTAAAATAAAAAGTTCTGGGATTTTGCTGAGTGGTATAGAACTTTCCTAGAATAAATAAGGCCCTGGGTTTAATCTCCATTGCCACTGAAAAAGTAAAATAAGGCAAAAATTAAGGACACACCCATGCAACTACCAGAGTCCATGAAGGAATATCACCCGTATCTCACTAATCTCATTCTCTCCCTTCGCCTTCATTAATAAAGTACAATAAAACACTAACAGACATTATTTCCAAATGGGACACTGAAAGTCTGAACATAAAGGCACACTTCATGTGCTGTGGTAGAAAACTCTCGTAGCATATCCAAGTCCCTCAGTTCAATTTCCAGCACTGCAGAAATGAAAAAATACCAACAGTGCCTGGCAACATTGTAAGACACAAAAACACATGTGCATCTCTTCTTTATGAGAGTTCTAAAAGTTTTTCTTTAGAGAGAATTTGTTTTCAAAATAATTTCCAAAAGGAAAGCACATTTAAAACATCAGATCCTAGCTGGGCATGGCAGTCTACACTTGTAATATCAACTACTGGGCTGTGGTAGTAGAATTGCAAGTTCAAGGCAGGTCTCCCAGAAATGAAAATAAGTTGTTCAGACGTAGCTCAGTTGGAGAGTAGCCTGGATTCAATCCCCAATAACACACACACACACACACACTCAAAATACGGTTTTGATACTCAGAGTAGGTAAAGTATTTTTATTATAATTTTTATGACCTAGTTGACCCTGGTTGTGCACATTTGTTTTCATAGCTACTTGGAAGGTTGGAAAGGAACAGCACAAATTCAAATTCAGACTCAGTAAATTAATAATAGCCTATCTTGCAGTAAAAAAACACAAAAGGTCTGAGGATGTAGCACAGTTGTACAGTTCCCCAGGGTTCAATCCTGATCATAAATTTTATACTCTAAAAACTAATTTATACACTACCTAAAATAAATCTGACATAAATTATTACCAAACATGTGTGCCCTGCACAGTGATGAATGTCCTGCAGTTTTGATAGGACAGTTTCAGCCCTTCTTTAGGGACAAAATCATTCTAAAAATTGTGCTGATTCTCAAGAAGCACAGACTGTTTCAGGTCATTTTTTTTTTTTTTTTTTTTTTTTTTCCTGTTAGTGGGGCTGTGAAGATTTCAGGTAAAGAAGATTCGACTCTTGACCTCTGGAGGCCAAACCTGAATGTCAACAGCAGTCTCAGTCTTGAAACTTGAGCCTCTTCTTCTTTTTCTTTACTTTTTAATTTTCTTTACTTTTTAAGTGATATTTGGGAGTAAAGAATAAAATAACATTGATCATTTTATGTAAAGGATATAAACAAAAGAAATACCAAAAAGAAGCAGGTACAGAACATATTGTGCCCATCAGGAAAGATGAAACTCCAATGGGCAGCCCAAACCTAAACCTCCATGTTGAGAATTTCTTCCCTGGATTTTCTAAATTAAATCTCTCCTTCTAAAGCAGTAGCCCTGGGCTGGGAATGATATCACTCACAGGGACATTTGGCAACATCTGATACTTTTTTTCCAGGTTGACCTCTACTTTCAAAATAATGGTCATTCTTTGAATTGACTGTTCTGTTTTCCTAGGGCACCATCTTTACTCTTAATTCTCAGAAGGAATAATAACCTGGAGTCATTGCAGAAGGTAATAATGACACATCTTGCCCAATGGCAACTATGTACAAGCCAGTTTCAGAGACTCTGTCTTGGCAGAGAATCTGTCACCTCACTGTAGTGGGACAGATTCATCACACTGAAATTCTACCACATATCCAGTGCTCAGTCCTGGAGGCTGATGACTTTGGATCCTAAAGAAGTTATCAGTGTAGATAGCAATAGAACTGAAGAAAAGAGTGACAGACTTTTTTGCACTACCATTGTGCATGTGGAGAAAGAAGAGATTCCCAGGGACATGAAAGAGTTGGCCATGGTGGGAATGCCTTGCCCAGCAGGAAGCTGTGCGAGGCCTTCCTTGGAACCCTGCCCTACTACATTACTTCTGTTCATCACTGTTACTTTTCTGTTTCATTTTTGCTGCTTTCACCTCATCCTTATAAAGTTCCATTAAGAGTGATAAAGCAGGTCTGACTTTCTAAATTGAATGCATTTCTTTGTAGGACAGTGAAAAGAATTTTTTGGACATTCTTCTACCAATTTACTTGAAATTCCTCTTCTTTGGAGTAATTCCTCTTTGGTGTGATTTATATATGCCTGAAGCAATAATTAATGCAAAGCAGGAAAGGATACAAAGGCAAGGCATTGTACTCAGGGGATCCATCACTTAGTAGAAGCTGAAATGCTCAAATTGCTAGTGAGAGTTCACAGAATAGGTGGCAGGTGCCCTGGACTCTGAAGAATGGGAAGGTTTTGACAATGAAGGTCATGGAAGAGACACAGAGGCAGTACAAACACACAGCTAAGAAAACAGAAGAAGAGCACACAGACAGCTTCATTACTGCACAGATTACACAAAGAATAAAAAGCTCAGTTGAGACAGGACAACAGAGGAGCCAGAATAATGGAGAACTGGAAACAGAGGCTTTATTAAATAGAAAATGATTGGTCACTGATGTCTTTAGAGTTCAAATTTAGAATCCATGCTCTGCCTTAAAAATTACTGGGCTAAGGATGTGAGGAAAAAGTATACATTCATACATTGTTGATGAGACTGCAAATTGGTGCAACCTCTCTGGTAAAGCAGGGTGAATAGTCTTCAAACAACTAGGTATTGAATCAGCATAATGCAGTGACAGAACTACAATAATATATATAGCAGCACAATTCACAATAGCCATGCTAATAAGCCAGCCTAGGTTACCTTCAACAGATAAATGGATAAAGAAAATATGGTATATATACACAATAAAATATTATCAGCCCCAGAGAAGAATAAAATTATTATATTTTCTGCTAAATGGATAGAACCAGAAAATATCTTGCTAGGTGATATCAACCAGACCCAGGAAATTAAAGGTTGAATGTTTTCTCTGATATGTGGAAGCTAGTGCAAGATAAGAAAGAAGAAAAGAAAAAGAAAGGAGGAAGTCCATCAAAATAGAAGAAAGATAAGAGGAGTAGAGAAAGGGACTTGAGAGGGAGAAAGGAGGGACAGAATAAGGAAATAACAGTGGAAGGAAACTGTCCACACTCTTCTATGAGCAGATAGGAATATACCAAACTGAGTCTTGCCTTTATTTGTATCCATGAGGCACTAATTAAAAAAAAAAAAAAAACTATAAGTAAACAGCAGAAAAATCAGTACAATAGGGAGAAGAGGAAAAGGGAGGGAGGGAGGGAGGAAAAGTAAGAAGAGTAAGAGGAAATACTGAGAACTGAATTTGAGCAAATTATGTTTCATTCTTTTGTAATTATATCAGTATAAATCCTAATGTTATGCACAACTAAAAACAACTAATAATTTTTTTAAAAAGTCATAAAAGAAGAATAAAATACTGCAATGTACAGATAAATTAATAAAACTAGAGAAACTCATACAAGTGAAAAAAGCCACACTCAAAAGGCAAGGGTGAAATGCTTTCTCCAGCTTTGACATTCCACACAGACATTGAAAGGGTGCATAGACATAAGATTCTCTCTTATATGACAGGGAAGATCAGTAATTGTGTCTGAGACCCCTTCACATCTCAAACATAGAAGTTGTAACTATATTACCAAGACTGATTTTGATGCATAATGTCCATGGTTGAAGTGACTAGGACAAAATCATGACTAGCCATGTTTCTTCTCTTTGTTTCCATTTTATTTGAGGCTCCAAATATAAAAAAAAAATTAATATTCTTATACAAATTATCTCAAACAAAACCACACAAAGCACTTCAGTGTATAACACAGGCATTTCTCCTGTTTAGTCTTAGTGCTTCACACAACAGTGTGATTGATAGGAAATTGGACAGCTTGTGTTTATGGAAAAATTTAAATCTTTACAAAAACCACAACATGAAAGACAGTCTCTTTTTTGTGTTCAAATCAATTTACAGTAACTATATTTCTTTTGTTTTCTTTTTGTGAGGGATATACAACTGAAAAATTTACTTTCCATCTTATTCACCTACACCACAAACAAGCACAAATGACAGTCTCAACACTGCATGCTTCAGGGAGTTCAAACAGTGAACATTATTTATTATGTTTTAGAAGATTCAATTATTAAGCCTAAAAATGTTGACTTTTTCTTTCAAGGAATATAAACATCCTTAGGGATTTTCTCAAATTTTTCTACACTGGATGCAAGAATAGTGAATCCCTGATGTGAAATTTAAAAGTGAAAAACACGAAGCTTTGTTGCATTATATAAATTTTTCCTAATTGCATGAAGACAGTTTATTTGCTAAATTGCTCTGATCCTGATCCAAGTGTCACTAAGACCAAATGTTTCTGACCAAAAATCATAAAGCCATATTTATAACTAACATTTTAGAGATGGTTGGCACTAATAGCATACATTTTTAAATACTGAGAGTCCATGAGTTCTTAAAGTCAGTCCATGCTTGATAACCTCTACGAATGTCATGTTCAAGATAAATCCTCCCAAGTACTCACTGTGATGAGTTGACATATTTGATTCCATGGAAATGTTATAGGCCAGGCTCTATGGGCAATGACTAAATGGACCCCATTTTACCCTGAGACTCCATGTTATGTAGGAAAAGTGCTTCTTCTGTGGAAACTGTACCCATTAATATTTGCTTAGCATAGCATATTTGGCAAAGCAAAATGGCAATTTTTCTATAATGTAAAATTATTGTCTTTTTGATTCCTATTTTTCTTCCTTTCTTTCTTTTTTGTTTTGGTGCTGGGGATTGAACCCAGGGCCTTGTGCTTGTGAGGCAAGCACTCTACCAACTGAGCTATCTCCCCAGTCCTCATTCCTGTTATTCTGAGCAACATGTCTGAAAACTTTCTGACTTGATTTCAAGAATCAGGTTCGGAAGAGTGGATCTTCATGCAGCCTCTGTTTCCCAGAAAGCTCCAGCTCCATAACACCAGGTCATAGTGTGTATCAGTCCTGGAAGAGTCTCCTATTTTACAACAGCTCCAGAATTACAGTAGAGTCAGTCCCAGCACTTTCTCAGAAGTCATTTTCTTCTCCAGTTCCACAGCCAGAGTCCTGGTGACTTTACCATCCACCATAGCACCACCCCCAGAGCTAGAACCAGTCTGGCACCATCTTCAGCACTAGCTTCTGAGATGTTTCAAAGGCCAGGTCCAATGCCAGAGTCTTATGTCTCTCCATTTGATGGTGGCTATTTCTTTTTCTTCTCTTTTCTCTTTCATATTCTTTATAATTTATTTTATTTTATGCTTACATTTTTTCTGTAAAGCAAAATATAACCTTGTAATCACTTTAAATCATTTTAAATTTTACCAGTTAAGGGCATCATAACACTCAAGAAAAAAAGGAGAACATGTCATACAAAACATGTTGTGGGGTGCTGTGGGGATATAGAAAAGCAAGTCAATGCTATGCCTTTCTTAAGCAAAGGAGGCATTCTTTTTACTGTTGAGCTAAGTCTATCCCACGCAAATTCAAGGGCTGAATATTCAGGGCAAGTAAAATATCACCCCAGTCAATGGGAGGCATGTTCTGTACCAACTGTCCCCTCTGATGGTCAGGCAGAGACGGTATATTTGTGGCCCTTGCTGTAGCTAGACTCAAAAGGGCAAAACCCACTTTTCAGGTATAAGATTAACCCTGCTGAGGTCTGGTGGAAACCTGTGGAAATCTCTATACATTGAGCCACAGGACACAGATAATTGAAACTTGGTCAACAGAACAGCTTTAGGCCATGTGGACTCAGCTTCCATGAAAAGTCATAGAACAAAAGGAAGTGAAAGAAGAAATATGTGAGAACCTATTTACCCTGAATAGACAGAACCATCAGGGTTCCTGAAGGCCCACAAGAAATAGGGCATAACCCCAGGTACTGACATCTAGGCTCAGCTTGCATAGCTTTTCTTTAAAATGTAGCACCAAAAAGATCTCTGAGAAGGCTGCTTAGGGCCCTTGAGTTTCAGCACATGGTGGACTATATCTGGCCAGTACCCAAGGAATCTGAAGGAGAGGAACTGGAGCAGGACCAACCTGAATAACATTATCACATCAATCAAGTGAGTCTTGAGAAACTTTCCAATTTTGCATCAATTTAGGGAAGATTCCAGACTTCACTCAGAACAGAGAAAGAGGATGAATTTGATGATTATTGACATTTGTGCAGATGATAGTGTCTTCCAGGCAAAGGAACAATGACATGTATGAAAGGTAAAGTCTATTTCAGGACTTTGAGTTGTCTGAGTTCCAGTAACCCAACCTGAAAATTACCCTTATTACATGACTAAAAGGGCACGGGCTTAAAAATATTATTTTGCTTCTGTTTGATGTTTTACAATGGCAAAATGTGTTCATGTCCCTCCTCTTGCAGAGTCCTTACAGGAGCTATGAAAGTATGATTAATTTTTTTCGCTTTAGTAATATGGTCAGGTGGTTAATACGTGGTGGCTGGTGAGAACGTCCATCTGCCACCTCTGACTCCCAACCCAGGGTGATCTGCCACACTGCAGAACCCATTCCAGAATTGAAATATGTGACTGCTCCAATTGCAAGGCACCCAGGGTCAAGCATATCCATCACTATGTCTTAGCATGGGGTGTTACCCATAAAGGAGAAAGAGGCAATCTAATAAAACAGGAATGGGCAATATAAACAGACAAGGGGTGAAATGAGTAGAGGTAAAAGTGGGAAGCATTAAAAACTTCTTTCCAATAGATCAGCAGAAATTATGACAGCAGTGTCCCCCGCAAAACTCTTGTGAAATATAGTTGTCAATCTGACAACTTGTAGAGGAGGGGCCTTTGATATTGGCTACATTATGAGGGCTCAGCCCATAAAAATCAACTAAAGTCATTATGGTAAGAATGGTTTGATTATCTTAAGAGTGGATACTTGTGATGCAATTCCTGTCCCTCCACTTCCTATTTTCATTGCATTTTCTGTCCTTCTGCTGTGGGGCCAAAACAGCATGATGGCCCTCACAGTCTGCTGGCCCCTGGACATTGGGCTTACCATCCTCTGGACCTGTGAGCAGAGAAAACTTCTATTCTTCATAAATTACCATGTTTGTCTCTGAAATTCAGTCATAGCAACATAAAACACACTAAGGCATGGGCGAAAGGGACTAAATACTTTATATTTCACTGCAGCCTGAGGTGCAGGAAGAATGTTCCAAGGTAAGCAGTGCTCAACTGAGGTGAGCACCCCAAAAGAAGCAAGATGATACACATAGAGGAACAATTGTTGCTGTAACAAAGAGCCAAGATCACCCTGAGCACCCCTCTCCCTGGCATGCACAACTTCACAAATTTAATCCAACATCAATATAGGTGCTGCCAGGAAGAATATTCACACATGTAATTTAGGTCCAAAACAGCTGACCTTAAGGAAATATGCTATCTGTGATCCTGGCTTGTTCATCTGGACATTTAAAGGGGACTGGGGTCCTCTTGGAAAAATATTCAAAGTGTGAGGAGAGTCAGTGCTTTAAAGATGGAGGGGGTCACATGTGGCAATAAATGTGAGTGATATCCAGGAACTAAGTGCAGCTCCTGACTGAAAAATCAGCAAACACTAGGTAGCAAACATGGAAGATGACTCTTCCCAGGTGCAGGGATGCTGCCTGGCTACATGTGTGAGTGGAGAATCTGTTATGCCACATTCACAATTTTGACATATAGAATTATGAATCAACACATTCACCCCTCAGTTTCCTCAGGGAATTGATTTCATGTCCCATTTCAGTTAATAAAATTCATAGATGCTCAAATTGCTTATATAAATGACTTATTGTTTGCATAAAACATACATACTTGCTCCCATATACCTTAGAAAATCTCTGAATTCCTTATAATAATAATATATTATGTGATATGCAAATTGTTATTTTACTGTATTGCTCTTTTTTCTTGTCACAGATACTGACAAAAAAAAGTGGATATGTGTTCAACAGAGAGGCAATTTTTTCCAAATATTTTAAATCTTGGTGGTTGGTGGATTCATTGAATTAAAAAATGTACAACCCCAGATATGAAGGCCAACATAAATGTGCCATTTAAAACCACTGTGTGGCAATTTTTACTTGGCAATATTAAATGAATAAAACTGCTAATACTCAGTGCTCCCTTTTTGTCAGGCATCTGCAAATTTAGGTAACTCAATTTCTACTCACCATAGTGTTCCTTTCTCTACATTAATGAACCCAAGCTCAAAAGAAAACAGCTGTATTGGGCAGGAAAGGGACTGTGCAGGGACATTAATGGTGACAGGGCAAGGAGGAGGAAGTAAGTATGAATTATGATCCAGCAGAATGTCACCGGTGCTTCAAAACACAGTGATTGTTTCATGGTAGGTGAACAAGGGAGAAAAAAAAAAGGAGGAGAGGGAGATATACAGCATATTCCCTTGGGGAAATTTCAAGCCTGGAGGTACAAGAATTATAAATGTGGGACTGATTTCTTGTGCTAAAGTCTTTATGTCAAAGATTTCCCCCTTCCTACCAAGATTTCCAGCCCAACTCCAGTTGTTGATGTTGAGTCAGATGTCCCTACTTCAATATGTTGCAAAATTACTCCTAAACAATAACCTCCAATTTAGGAAGTAGTCTCCTTCTCTATCCCAAGCAAGCACAATGAGTCATTAAGCACTTGACCTGCATGAAAACATGCAAACAAACACAAATACACACATGCACACACAAACTATCATAAAGGGTCACAGAAATCCACTATCCCATGCTGGAGCTGGTGGCCTGGGATGGAGGTCTCATGCCAGCTGCAAGAAAACCCTGACTTCTGATAATGTACATTCCAGAATGGTCTGTGATGTGTTTCACTTCCCCTTCAAAGTCATTGTCAGAGAGAATATAAGCTTCAGTAATACACAATGTAACAAAAAGCCAGCCCACTGCCCTCTTCACTCTACCTGAGAAATCTGTCCTTGTCCCAAACACCCTGAGCCCACTCTAGGCAGATATTTCCTGATGACAGTTTGAGAATCAAAGGACAAAGTGATGACAGGAATTGGCATTCTCTGCTCTTCTGGCCCAGCTTTATGTCAAACTGAAAGATACTACATTAAAACAAAAAGTCCTGATAGCCTGCAGTCACCCAGATGTCTTATTTACTATCCATAAAACATGCAATCCAGAATACCATGAAAACAGGTCCTGTTCTGGATGATCTAGAGAACAGACTTGCTAAGAGCACCTGCAGAGTTATACTACTCTTCCTTTCTGTGGATGGAAAGTGGTTGTGTTTGCCATGAATCTTACTATTGGTACTTTGTTTCTTTGTCATTGGGACTTTTTTGAACCTGAAGGGCATACCCTCCTAAGGTGTGTGTGTGTGTGTGTGTGTGTGTGTGTGTTTGTGTGTGTGTGTGTTGGGGGTTGGGTACTGGAAGTGAACCCAGGAGCATTCTACAACTGATCTACAAGTAAACATAATCCCTAGCCCATTTCAAGTTTCATTTCAAGACAGGGTCTCACTAAATACCCATGCAGTGTTCAAGTTTGCAATCCACCTGCCTCAATCCCTTGAATCACTTGGCTTAGAGGCATGTACCACTACATCCATGGTATGCCCTCCTGGGGATAGCAATTCCTAGAATAGTCCACTATCTTCTCAGAATGTTCACGTTACCCAAACTAACTGGTACAGTTCCCACACCACCAATCCCCTCCCTTTTGGGCTCCCACTTTTCTAGGCCACTGTCCACCTGTCCTAATCACACCAGGTCCATGTACAGAGAACTATAAAGGGCCCTTTCCCCCTAGAACCCACTGAATTTATTGAGACATACCAATCCCAAACCTGTGTATGCTGCCCAATCTTTCCTTCCTGCACAAATACAATAAACTCTCATTCCTATGTTCTCCATTGCCTTCCAAACCTTCTGCCTGATGAACCCTGAACCCTGGTGCTTTCCATATAACCCTGTAAAACCATTTTTAGGAAACTGTAGTGGTGTGTGCCTGTCACATCTGTTTCTGAATCTGGCCATACCAGATTAAAACATACACAATTTAAGCTTGCAACAATGCCAAAAGTGAAAAACTTCTCAAAAGTTTCAGGGAAATAGCACCCATGACCTGCACCTCTGAACCTGGATCATGGGAGTGCACCCAGCTCTCCCCATCTTAATGCTGGGAAGAGGAAGTGTTGCCAGTGGTGGGAGGGAAGGAAAGCTGCTGCACTTGGGAAGGAGAAACTGAGCAAACAAGGTTCCTATTGCATGCACTCTTCTGTTATGGCTACAAACGTGGGTCTCAGAAAAGTCACAGGAACAGAGAAAAGTCCTCAATTGTCAGGAATAGAGCCTGACTTGAACCCAAGATTCAAAAGCTAGTTCTCCTCCCATGTCCTCATTTACCTTTGCAGTGGACACTTTAAAGTACAAATGACAGGTCTTTTTTTTTTTTTTTTTTTCTTTTCTTTTCTTTTCTGGGTGTCTTTATAACCAAATTAGACTTTTTGGGAGAAGAAAATAGGGTATTGCTGTTATAAGCTCTTCTTTTCCCGATAGGTATTAGGAACTGTGATCAGAACTCTGACAGCCCTCAGAACTCAGGGCTGTGGGAAATTTGTCATTCTGCCCTGCATGTGAATGAGGACCTGTAAAATTCTTAAGGACTTTCCTGCTTTAGTATCATGGCCGTTGCTTCTTCTAGTCAATGCCCCTGGATGCACATCACTTCCTGGACACCATAGTAAAATTGGCCTCAGCACACTGATGCTTCTGATGTGACCCGGAAAATGCAGAAGGCGGTTTGCTGAGAGCATCTCAGTGCCAACAGGAAAGTGCATCTGCACATTCTAGTGGTTACAAGGGGCAATGGCAGGGATCTGCGCATCACGGCCCAGGATCTTCCATGTAAGAAAAACATGGTCCCCCCAGTGGTGATCACAATGCAAAGACTCAGCTTTCAGAACTTCTTAAACAACAGATTAGCTATTGATTACACCTCTGGAAGAGACTAAGGGTCAAAACATTTACAGGGTTTGAGGATTAGGCGTGGGGGTGGTTGAGGGTCTTAAAGGGGATACTGCAACATGATTTCCTGGACTCCTGGGCACTAGGGAACCTGGTGCCAAGCCCTTTGGATCTCAAGGTTTGTCTACCTGGGTTGTGACTGGCCAATCTTGTACACCTGTCTGCTTGGGGTTCAGTCAATGAGGCCATCATAAAAAAAGCTGTTTTTCAAAATGGTGAAAAAAAATTGTGGTCTTGTATGAGAGAACAAAACAGGGCATAGGTGGTCATCTCCAAGTTTGCACTTAGAGCAATCATAAAAATTAGAATTCCTGAGCAACCCTGAGTCTGATACTGTAGGTCTGGGGTGTGATCTGAGAATCTGCACGTCTAACTATTTCTCTGGTGAAACTGATAGTCTGAGGTTCACTTTTTAGAGTGGACCAATAGTAGCATTTAGACTGCACTGCATCTTACTAAATAATAGGGGACAGAGAGACATGAGTAATGGAATATGAAGTTAAAAAATTATTCTGAATAGTGGGCTCACTGTGCTGACTCTGACATGTTTTCTATTCTAAGAAAAAAATTATCTGCATCTCTGCCTACCCTAAGTGGACAGGCTATGTCCCATTCCTCAACAGACTATCTGTTATATGCAGGAGAAAAAAAGGCCTGAAATAATGTTGATAAGAGCAACCCAAGCTACCCTGAGAGGGGAAATTTTTGTGACACTTTCACAGACCAGATCCTGAAACTCAGAGAGAGAAAGATATTGCCTTCTAATCATAAAATCTGTAAAAAAATGTATGGTTAAGAATTCAATGAGAACCAGTCAGCATGGGCCTAGAATTATTATGGCAGTGAGGGATTGACAGTCTGAAATCATCCAGGTGTCAGTCAAAAGTCAGGTGGTGGCCCTGGGCAGGACTCTCTGGGAACATTTTTGAAATCCCAATAAAACTGGACAGCAGAAGTGACATACTGTCTCTCTCCTCTCAGAGAGAATCCACTTTCTACCTTGATAGTTTCCCATTTCCCTTGTCCTATCCCTTCAATAAATTCATGCCTGTGACTATGAGCAACATGCCTGAAATCTTTCTGACTTGATCACAGAAATTGGGATTTGAAGGGGGGATCTTTGCCCTGTCTCAGTTTCCCAGAAATCACCTAACCTGTATCACTAAACATTTGAAAATTTCTTATGATCTTCACTGATGTTGATCTAGCTACACTCTCAAGATATCTTGGGGCCTCAGTGTCCAGTTGTTTCAGGAAAAACAAGGGGAGAAATTGTAAGATTCAAATAAACACCAGTACTGTCTTTCTCTTCCTCAAATTCTAGGGTCAGTACACCAGGAGATAAAGTTGAACCAAATTCCTGAGGAGCAAGGCCCTTGGTTCTCACTGCAGCATCCAAATGGTAAATACACAGTCTGCCAGTCCAGGTTTTAGATGTCTCCACAAAATAGATGTAAATTTCCAATTTGACCACTTTTGCACAAAGATTTACATGTGAGGCATTTCATGATAGAGATTTACACCACAAATTGGAAGTATCTGTGCTGTACAACCAGCATGATTGTACATAATGGGATTAATTGGTAGTGATCCTCTCAAGCAGACTCAAGCACATAGGGTGCTGGTGAATGATTGGTTCAAATAAGACCACTGTGCATTTAGCCAACCAAAAGTGAGCAGTGATCTGAGTTTCTCTCTTTCATTCTATTTAATCAAACTGCAAGTTCTTCTGACCAATCAGAAGTGATTCTTGCTCTGACGCCCCTGCACAGCATGACTGTACCTGTTCTATTCACTCAAGAAATGTGCTTCAGTTGATGTGGTTCTTTAATATGCATTGTAGATCTATAAAAATGATTTGCCTGTAACTAGAAACAAGTTATTGGTTACAGATTTATGCCTACTGACAAACATGTATGTATTATACAGAAAAAAAAAATGCAAGAGCTTTCAGAGTTGATTTATCCATTAGAAACAATAGGCACAGTGCGTACCTATCATGGAAATGTTTCATTTTGAAATGCAAAGAAAAATAAATAAATACAATCTGTCCTGGATTATATTCAATTCATATTAGTCCAGTAGTAAAACATAACTTTAAACCTTTTCATAGGAAGGGGGCCATTGAAGGAATAAGAAAGTATCTAAGAATATTGAAGGCCATGATCCAACTCATGGACAGAACTAAATAATTCTGAAGGCTTGTACGAACTTATTTTCTGCCCCCACCATGTGTTTTGTTGGTGTATTATAGTTCTACATATTGCTGAAAGTTGTTACATATTCATACATGACATGCAAAAATTAACATGCGCTGATGTATACACATCTTGTATAATCACTATATGCACAGAACAGATACAACACACAATAGACCTCCCACGGACAAAAACCCAAACCATTCTTTTCCCATTGAACTGCAGACTGAAGAAATGTGGCCAATTGTTGTAACAATAGGAGGATATAGAATAGAAGAGTTGGTAAGGGGTACAGGATAGGGCCACGTCTTTACCATCCACTATATTTCACGTGAATCTCCTCCATTAACTTGGTGAGAAATCGCCAACACCATCAGCGGGAGAAGCCTCCTCATCTTCCTGTTTTTGGGGTCTCTGTTGAGTCCTTGACCAATCTCTCCAGCACCCAAATTGGCGATTGTGCATCCTGTGGGAAAACACAAACAGATCCTCGGGTCCAGATTAACACTGGATTCGGGCCTTTCCATTGTCCCAATATAATGTCCTTCCAAAGAACTTGAGGTAGATGTTTTTTATTAGGCTATGAATGACCGTCAGCAGCCATTCAGCCCTCAGAATCGAGATTTAAAAAATTTAAGATGAACAAGGCAACAGATAATTTGTCTTTTGGGGATCTGTATGATGCCCCTATTCCCCCTTTTTGTTTATAAAGCATGTTTTTAAGTGTTAAATGGGCACGCTCAACAATGCTTTGTCCAGTAGGATTATAGGGAATTCCTGTGACAAGTTGAATACCAAAGGTAGAACAAAATTGTTTAAAAGCCTGGGATGTATATCCAGGACGATTATCTGTTTTAATTTGTTTGGGAACCCCCAGGATGAAGAAAGAGTGTAAACAGTGTGTTATTACCTCTTTTTTTTTTTTTTCCTCCAGTATGAGCAGAGGCCATAATAAATCCTGAAAAGGTATCAATAAACACATGAATAAATTGTAGTTTTCCAAATTCTGAATAATAAGTTACATCCATTTGCCAAATATGATTGGGCTGAAGCCCTTTTGGATTTACTCCTAATGAGGGGTTAGGAATAAGTGTAGCACATTTAGCACAAGACTTGACTATGTCCCGAGCTGCTGCCTTAGTAATTTTATAGCGTGTACATAGAGTGGAAACATTTACATGAAATTTGGAATGAAAATTTTTTGCATTTTCAAGTGTTTTAAAGATGTGTGGGTCTCTGGTGGCCGTATCTATTAAATCATTGTGTAAACGTAGAGGACCTGGAAAGCCAGTATGAGCCCGAACATGTCCAATAAAAAAAAGGATCTTTTCTGTCCTAAATAAGTTTTTGTAAGCATTGTAAATATTTAGTAATAGTGGAGGTGAGGGAAATCAGACCAGTTAATTCTAAATTTTGAACAGCATTAACAATGTATTTGCTATCAGAGAATAGGTTAAAAGGCTCATACTTCTATAGCTACTAATAATTCTGTTTGTTGTGCAGATAGAGTATTAAACAGCAATGTTTCTGTAACATTATTTATAGTAATAGCACCCGTACCATTTTTTGATCCATCAGTAAATATAAGGGTAGCTCCTGTAATAAGTTCTTTTCGGGTGACTTTAGGAAAAATTATAGGATGTTGACTCCAATATTGGAGAAGAGGATCAGATGGCAAATGATTGTCAAACACAGCAGAAGTACTAGTAAAGACTATAGCCCATGAATTTGAATTATTAATAAGATATTGTATCTGATCAGTAGTATATGGAGTAGTGATTGTTGAAGGATGTGATCCAAAGGTGGAAAGGGATAGTTTTAATGCCTTAAGGATTAATTCTGCCACAGATTCAATAAACAAGGATAAGACCTTGTTAGGGGCATAATTCATGTGAACCAATAGAATAGGACCCTTTTGCCAAAACACTCCTGTGGGTAACTTATTTGTGGCCAAGACAATGAATGATAAAGGCTTAACTAGGCCAATATGATCAAGATGAACCTTTTCTATAGCTGTTTCACAAGCTTGAGAGCTGTTTGAGCCTTAGGGGTAAGCACCTGCTTAGAAAGGGGTTCAGAATCACCTTTAAGAATATCAAACAGGGGGCCCAAGCTTGAGGTGGGTAAATGAAGGTAAGGTCTAATCCAATTATATCACCCAAAAGTTTTTGAAAATCATTTAAAGTTCTAAGTTTATCCACCCGAATGGTAATTTTTATGGGTTTAACCATAGTTGCATTTATGATAGAACCCAGGAAGTTTTTGGTGTCTGTCATTTGTAACTTATCAATGCAATATGTAAGCCCCATCTTTCCAGTGACTTTAGTAAGGAATTATAACATTGCTCTAAGACAAGTTTTTCCTTATGAGCTAGCAAAATATCATTCATATAACGATAAATTAAAAGTTGAGGGTTAATTTGTTGATACACACCGGGGTGGAAATTAATCTGATTACCTTGCCCTTCATATGGTCCTTGGCCTGTCAGCATGTTTAGATTCCATTGAGGATTGCCTGCAACTGCATTATGTCAGGCAGTATCAGAACATAACTCATGGTTAGCCACCTTCCACATGAGATATTGTCCCTCAGATAAACATTCTTTTACTAAATTACCCCAATCAGTTGGAGTAGGATTTTGACTTGCAAGATTCTCTAATAAAGAAATGGTAAATGCAGCTTGTACTCCAAAGGATATAACTGTCTCTTTAAACCGTTTTACTAATTTTATATCTAATATTTGATGATATCTCTGATTTGCTTTGATCTTCAAATACCGGGAATATTGGGAACACTGATCGAGATTCTACATCAGCCCACTGTCTGGGGGCCGCCCCCGTGCAGCAAGTACATGCGGCTCTACAGCTTGGAAAAGAGTGGTGACCCTGGATTATAAACCACGGGGCATGGTGTGGTAGGGGTTAAATGCCACTGAGAGAACTTCTTTTCTAGCTCTTTCTCCGATAGCTCCTGTTCTTCAGAGTCACATCCTTGTTCTGAGTCTGAACATCTACTTTCTCTTTCAGAAGCTCGACTTAATTGTTCTTCTTTTACAGTTTCTAATATCTTTTCCCCTTCTCTTAACTGTTCTTGAAATTTTGGTTTTTTGGAAGTCAGACAGAAACAAACTAATGTCCATATCACCACAACAACAACAAACAGAAACCAAACAAGAAAAGGTGACACAAATAATACCTTACACATATTCATTTACTACAGGATTTCCTTTGCTGTCTTTTGGGACAGCCTACCGTTACATTCTCTCACTAGAGGTACCTTCCATTAAACCTTAAGGTCACCATTTCCTCAAATAGGGAAACCTGTTAGTTGACTGCTAGTTGACTGTGCTAGTGAAAAATTTTCTCCTTTATTACTTACCTGAGCGCTCACCATTTCCTGTACGGGTCACCACTTGCCGCTTGCCGGCAATCAGCGGGACAAACGACACGTACTCTTCAGAAGTTCATGAAGCAGCTTCTGCTTTATTTGGATAACACCCTCAATATATAAGCAGTCTCATGCATAAGCAATTGTAATCAGATATGTCCATCCAATCCTATTAAAGGTCAAGTGATCAAGAGCTCAAGCATACATGTAAGATATATCTGTCCACGCGCTAAGCAGCTGAACTAATTATCATACAGCCAATGGTAAACACTTCCTGTTTTTCTCAAGGTGCATTCAGCATGCCCTTTGGCTCTCTGCCAGTCGCCATCTTAGATGCATGTGGCATAATCCTGGGCCCCAGATCTCGACCGCCACACTCCAGTTTTCAAATGATCAGAAAACCAATTCAAACTAACAGACAAAGGGGATGTTTTCTATTACAAGTAAAAACCCTGGGGGTAGTTCTGACTTTAGGCACAGCAGGTTTCAATAATCACCGTCTTTTCATTTTCCATTCCATTTTTTTACCTCCCCTGTAGGTGCAAGATGGCAGTAAGCTTTCCATGGTCACTTCTTATCAGTAATTTGTGGGCCTCTTAATCTGTTTGGACCAACTCAATCCAACTTGACTGGGTAAGTACCTCCTTGTGCTCTGGCTTCTTAGACCTGTAACTAGCCCCACTCACCCCAAGTGGAGTGAAATGCAAAGGAAGGATGACAGGAAAAATCAGCAGCTGCTTATGGAAGAAGAGAAAATAGATACACCCTTTAGACAGACTCCCCTGTGATCTGCAGGGGAACAGCTGTCTACACGATAAAGCTAGGAAACCACTGTCCATGTCACCTCATGACACTTTCCAAGAACTCAAGTAGCAGAACATCCCCACTTCATAGATGAGCAGACCAGGGTTCACAGGAAGTTAAATTTCCTGCCCAATTACCCTGGCCTTAAAAGTAGTAGAGACAGAATATGAAGCCAAATCCAGTCTCCAACGGGGTGTTTTGAATCAAACTTGGTCTCCAGGCTCACTTCTAGTCTCCTGCAGACAGAAGATTATCAGAGACTTAGAGGTAGGAAGAGGGGAAGCAGGTAGGATAAAGAATTTCTGACAGCACCTCACAGAGGCCCAACGCTTGTCAGTTCATTGCTGGGTTTGAGAGGCTTCCTGCCTGATCATGTCTTTTGAAGGTTTCACCACATATTTATATTTATGTCACTTTTGCAATTTTGCCCCTTCTTTTTTTTTACTTATTTTTTTCTAAGTCAATTTGCCTGTTATACTTACAAAACCATATATTTTTTTCTTTTTTATTGTAAACAAATGGGAAACATGCTGTTTCTCTATTTGTACATGGCATAAAGGCATACCATTTGTGAAATCATAAATTTACATAGGGTAATGTTGTTTGATTCATGCAAAACCATATTTAAAAACTCTACTGTTTGTGGCAATTGTCAATCAAAATGAGTACCTATGGCCTCAAATAAAATTATCTTCAAAATCCCATAGAACTGCTAAGTCAAATACTGGCCATCTGTGCATGATTCAAAATCATTCCACATTTGAGGCAGGGTCTTCAGACTAACTTTGGAGAATTAGAGGTACTGGGTCTCACCAGAACACAAAGGACCCCTGTGCTCCTCTGTCACATGCAGCTTTCCAAACATATCTGCAATCTTTCTTGAACTCTGAGAGCAAGGTGAGGGAAATCCCACTTCTTCTCAATCTGGAGGCCAGGACATTCAACTCAAAGTGTGCAAAGTTCACACACTTCACCATAAGGTTCCTGTTTCTACCACTTCATTCTTAGTTTCTGACCACATTCCTTTGTGAAATTATCATCTTATTCAGAAGCCATAGTGTTTTTCAGCAACTTCTTTCCTGATCATTGAGTCACATTTCAAATCACAATTTACTTCTTTGATTATTATTGGTTAACTTCTCTGTGAAGAAAAGACCAGGTTTGCACAGGATACCCAGGAAGACTTGCAGTACTAGGCTGAGCATGGTACCATCTTAGCCCACTGTCCTTCTATCTAGCTGCTGCTCAAATGTCTGCCAGAGACCAGTCTCCATGAGAAGATGGAGAAGCCCCCAACTACAAAATCAAGAAGGGCCTTTGAGAGCATGAGAGTGGTGGGATCTGCTCACTGTACAGAGAAGAAACCCAGCCCTGAAGACCCTTGTCTCCCCATATTGCACAACCAGTTAAGGAGAGCTGTACTGAATCAATGTCCCCTGACTCCTGGAACATATTTATCTCTTATTCAATGGAGAATATTTCCACCCTAAATTACATTGAGCTCCTAGCTCCAACGACAGAGAGTGCAAACCCCTAAGTATAGAATGATCTAGTCTCTATAGTATGACCATGCAGTCACGATGACCTTCTCTCACCTGGGAGATAAACCACATGACCTGCTAGGCTCTAATAATCCTATAAAAAGATATATCAAATGCTTGGTTTACTTAAAAGATTTAAACAGCCCCACTCCACCCTGCCCTCATCCTGGAAACTCCAAGGTTTTCATCCTGTGGTTGGGGGAAGGCCTTACATGACTGCTTACACTACTTGCTGCACACAGACAAAATTTTATTTTTGTAAGAAAGCAAAATGCAGTCACTGTGTCTTTCAGGAGACAGACTGTGGCATGAGCCCTTTTCTCTCAGAGTTGACATCTCTGCTCTCTGCTGATTAGCCCTGTTCCACAACTGAGCTTCAGTCTGGCCACCTCTATTCTTTCCTAGTGTTGGTGGTGGATGATCAGGAGAGGGCACTGCTTCCCACCTGAACAGATTCAGAACAACTACACCTACAGAACAACAACTCCCTACAGAGGGAGCTGAGTAGGGTGTGACAGACACAAAGAGGCAAAGGGTGCAGAGGTCTAATTATTCAAGGACAGAGATTATTCTAAGGAAAAAGAATTCCAATGAAGGATCATTTTGTGGGTAAAAAATTGGAGAGAACAGAAATTCTTCCCCAACCAAAGATCCTTCTGTACTCTCACTCTTAGCTTTACTGTTTTGGGTAAGATATTTATATATTACAGGCTATTTTTATAATAGCTAAAACTTAGAGGAAACTAAATATTCAAGAGAAGCATTGGGTTGGGTAAACCATGGAACAGGTGCTTACATGCTCTTCTTCATCCTTAAGAATGATGTTTTAAAATATGAATGGTTTAAGTAACTTACATGATTCTCAAATGTAAAAAAATAAAAAATTCCATGTATGATGAGATTACTATTATGCTATTTGATGCTGTACTTCTTGAGCAAAAGGTCTTGAAGTATATACAACTATAGTGGTGCTAATGAACCTCTGGGGTAGTGTCTAGTAATATAGAAGTATATGACCCAATTATTGTCCCTGTCCCCACTCAGAGCCTCAGAGTTGCATGGGACACCCTACTGTGCCCTGCAATCCCTACACAGCTGTCACTTGGAACTCTGTCTAGAAAGCTCATCCAGGTATGCCTAACCTGTCCTTCCTCATGGGAGGTGCCATCAAAGAAGAATGCACTGTATTTTGCAGAATTCAAGTTGTCTTGAGGAATTCTTTTTACCTAAATATTTAGTCTTGAAGTTAATATTCATATGGGTCTCAATGTGTCAAAGTTGCATGGGCATTGAACCCTGATCCTGACCTCAGGGAATTTACAATCCAGGGTCAATATTCACAAGTGAATACTTTCCTTCTCTCTGTCCCTATTATAATGGAACTGCAGGTTGTCAGACCATGCCACCTGCCACTACCACAGTTCTCTGTGTCTCTTTCTTTTCTTCTCTCCCTGCTGCCTGGTCCCCTAACACGACCCCACAAGGGAGTTCCTTCATCAGTGCTGCTAAAAGCCATAAGTTGGCATACTGCTTGTTAACACTAGGATGAAACTAAAGTCCTGGTCGCTTTACTGTCATTGATTCTATTTGGATCTGCTATTTGCACTGGCCAGAAAAGTCTTAGGAGAGTTTGCACCTTATCCTCCATGACCAAGAGTCTGTGCCAGCCTTCAGCATAGTACCTGGCCCGATGTGCTAAGAAGGGATGGCTGACTTAACTGAACTTCAATAAACTAGGAGTGTACTTACCTCAAGTTGTGACTCCCAGAGGCAAAAGGCACACCATGGTTGGGAGGATCTTGGGCACATTTGCTATCAGTTTAATTTTGGTTTAGTTCTAAAAGTAGCCTTTAGGGAAATGGCCTTAGCTAGGAAAATGCCTATCACTCTCATCAAGATCTGATGACCAGTCTTGGCTCCAATCAGCCTATACTTCATGGGGAAAGGTGAGGCTCCTGGCCCCATCATGTGGCATTTTCTATCCTGCCCCCTGGCTCCCACATCCATTTTTCTCATTATCATGGGCAAGACAACCATGTACTGGGCATCACTGGAATTCTTGCCATGTGCCTTAAGCTTCCCAGTCAATCCAGCAAAAGGAATGTTTCCATTTCATAAATGAACCAAAACTTGTCTCAAAGATACCTTGGAAGATGTTACTGAAAAGTGAAAGTAAAAAATCCTGAAAAGGAACATAGAACCAAATTAATGACATAATAGCCTGATGAGTAAATGTCTTTAAGTACATTTCAATATTGTCTGAATTTCTCCCCCAGTCGAGGCTGCCAAAGGTGTTAAAGACTGAGAGAAAGGTAGAGGTTCAGGGTGCTATGCAGAGAAGCAGAAAAGATTTCACCCCAACTGCACTGTTGCACAAGTGAAAGGATCCCAGGAAGTAGGGAGTCTCAAGGCCTGTCACATTCAAATACAGCAAAGAGAAGTAGTGTGCATTTTAGTACATTAGTGAGAGGCTTTATGTATTTGTTTATTGGCAAGACTATTTACACAATGAAAAAAAATCCAAAATCAGCTTTCATAGACTCACAAAAAGGCCAAATATATTTTTTTCTTAAAGAGAGAGACACTTGAACCCCTCTTAACAATAAACCTTCTATGTATTATACGAATTTGACATCACTGAAATTTTGAGTGCACATAGCTCCCTTTTGAAACAGATCAGCTTTGTATGCATCAAGTCAAGAAAATGGGTGAATGGTTTAATTATTCTATCTTTTTTTCCCTTGTAAAACACAGAGTGTCTGACTACAATTAAGGATGTACAACTTGGCAGGGCCTCTGTGGTTTCTGGAAGAAGTCAGGGGAGAGTCCATTGTATGGGATGCAGGTGACTGGCAGGCAACCTAGGAGAGCACCCAGTTTGACCTTGGCTTGTGCAAGCCTGCCATCATGTGGCCACCACAGGTATTTCTCTGAAAAATGGCCCACCAGCAAGCTTGGTTTTAAATGGGTCTCTGCTCTCTGACCATCTCTTGTGATGATGGGCTGTTTTCTGCCTCCAGTCAGAATGCAGCCTCAATATACAGGTTAAACTCAGCTGGAAGAAATTCAGGTTCTAATGTTGCCAAAAAGGTTTGAGTCTTCTTCAGGACACCACCTGGCCTGCTGTGAACCTCCACCAAAGTGGTTAGCTATGCATTTATATCTTCCAAAGGGACTGAAATGCCATTTGTTTGTATAATTTTGCATAGATACGATGTCAAGTAAGCATCACAAAGAACAATTGGGGGAGGTCTTATTATATGAAGAGTCCCATGTGATCAAAATTTGAAGGAAACTCAATTTCTTAGGATTAGAACCCAACAGAATTTAGAACTCTGGTAACAAGTGACACATATTTTAGAGACAGTTCCTTATTCAGCTCATGTTTTGAAGAAAGATGTGCAAGAGAGTAAGATTTTTTCTTGATTGCTCCAAACCTTCCAAGATTCTAGACACAAAAAGTCCAGATGTTGACTCAGCCCTCACGTCAGACACTTATGGCCTCTTATTGAGAACCACTCACAGGTAAAAGAGGGTAGTTCAGAGAAGATCATGAGGTAAGTCCTCATCTGTGATCACATCTGAGAAGTCCTTTGACCTTCCCCCTTTTTTAATGGGGGCAGGAATTGGAGGGGACCTGCAATCACAGGAGAAGGTTATTCCATGTTTAAACTGTGGCAGTACTTTCATGTTTGTACCACTGGATGTGGCTGGTAGGTTGGATATTTAATATTGGATACAAGTTTTTCTACTCAAATATTTATCCTAGACTTTATTCTGTGACCCAATATCACCACTGTATGGAGGCCTATGCATATGTTTATATACACCTGATCTGGGTGTAAAAATTTTCAATGGGAGTGTCCCTGTGGAGTCAGACAGGATGGCCAGCATTAATTAATGACCTACATGTAAGACAGTCTCTTTGCAGAGTTTCATGCAGATCATCATGGAGCTACTTGTTAATTCTGTCTCCTAGGGGAATGAGCAAGTGCACCACACAGCCAAAAAATGATACCTCTGGTGTAAGTTTAGATGAGAATTCTGAAGAAGGGTATCAACAGGCAGGAATTGGAGATGACCAAGATAGGTCCAGGACAAATCTCTAAGTATGGGGACTCCCATAAACCCTGTCCCAGTAATCTATCACTTCAATGACACACATTCCCATCCCTAAAAGTATCTAGACTATATTACTCTCCCTGGCAACCGAATAGGTGTAAATCTCCAGATTACATGTAGAAATAACAAAAAATATATATTTCCCCATCATGTTCAATATTTACTGGGAACTTAATACTTCTTTTCTGTTGCTACTGTTTTTGTTTTAGCTACCTGTCCCAGGTAGCCCTCAAACCATCAGCTCCATTTTACTTCTAGTTATTTTACTTTACTTAAAAGCTAACACATTTACCAACAGAAAATTATAACACAAAGAGGAGTGAGGGTTTACACAAACAAATGAAGTAAAAGTAGTTTACATGTTTTTCATGACTGTGCCATACCACAAAAAAATTTCTATAACTTTATCAGGTGATGAATGTGTTCTCACATGCCTTTTTAATATCCAAGTAAGAAATATCATTTTTTGCAGCAGTTCAGTCTTTCCATGCTGGCCAAATGAGATGTGATTGAGTTTACCTTCATTCAGCCATGCTGTAGCGAGAGTGTCAAGTGAGGTTCTACTGGGCTACATTGGTATCATTGGGCTATCATGACAGTGCCACAGATGGGGTTAAACTTATTTGTGCTAATTCCAGAGTCTGTATATCAAGGTGCTTGCTGAAATAATTTTATTTCAGACCCACTCTTGACATGTAGATTGTCATCTTCTGTCTCTATATTTGCATGCCATTTTCCTATGGTTCTCTTTGTTCTTATTGCTGCTTTTTATGTGGATAAAAAGTTAGACTTTACATCAATTAACTGGATTAACAATCATGATTTTAAAAACCATATATTTAAATAGAGTAATAGTCTGTGGCACTAGGTATTTGCAACATAAGTATATGAGATTTGGGGATAAGACACAATTCAGCTGGTAACATAACCTAGCCTCCTCCTTAAGACTCACAGAAAAGGGAATGCTATGTGAAGAGACCTGCATATGTAGCATTTTAATAGCTCAGTCAGATTACATCACATCACAGAAGGGCTGCTGAATTTCCATTGCCACAAGAAATCTCTGGTTGTAGCTGCTTCTCTGCATCCAGTATGCTCTGGGTGTTGGCATTTAAAAAGTTATTTTTCTTGGTTAATCTCTTCTCCATGTGGAAAATAAAATCCAACTGTTCCATCTTTTTTTCAATTTCCCAAGTGACAAGTTTGACCTTTTAGTTGATTATCAGCTGTTTTAATTTTTTCCTTCCCTGAGTCATACTCAGATTCCTGGCCCTGTGTTTCACTTCCTTGCACCCTGTAGTCTCCAAGCATTTGCCCCAATGAGGAACCTGGGTTGACATAGCTCCATTACAGAAGAATTCCCTTAACATGAAGGAAGGATTTAAAATAGTTTCTCAAGTCAAAAGTTCCTCATGGGATATCTTCTCTAGGCTCTGTCTTTGAAATGGAGAAGGAATATTTATCTAAATGGACATCCCCTATACCAGGAAACCAGATTTGAGAAGCTTAAAATAAATTTCAGATAGTTCTGTCCAGAACACTTCTTAGTTCTGACACAAGCTGCTGAGAAGCCATTTGATATTTAGAAGCCTGTGTGCTCTCATCTCTCAAATTGGATGCTTTTTAGACTCAGTTGACTAATGGCTTCATGGGGACTATTGATAAAAGAAGTTGCTGTGCCTTCACAGCTGACAAAACACCTGGAAGTTACTGTGTAGACACTGTTTAACAATTATCTGACACCATATTAATTTTCTTTTAGAAATTATAACCTTTTCATCACGGGCACTCATGTTATCCATATGCCCAAATACAACGTATTTACTCTTCATTGTCTGAAATCCAGATTCCAGTTCTCTGATGTTTCATGGTACTGTCAATAATTATATGCCCCTCCTTGGCCTCCTTTTACTCTATACCCTCAATTAAAAAAAATATGCTGCATGCCTCTATAACCCATGTTCCTCTTTGCTTTGAAAATATAAGACTTTGTAGTCCTTTATCTCCCTCTAGATCAGCCTGTTCAATAATTGAAAAATACTGATTAACTTACCTCTTATGCAATATCAACCTATACTTTGAAATGTAGGGAGGTGTTGAGATGAATTCTAACTGGTGTTTGCTCTTGATATAAACCACCAGGGTTTCCTGGATCCTGGAATGGGAGCCCCATGATGACAGAGGTATATTAGAATATTCTGCTTATATAATGCTATGTAATACATACAACTGGACTTTATATACACAAATCCTGCTTTTTTGAATAATTGTCACTTTTTGAGTCTGATGAGAATAAGGAATGTTGCAAGAGTCTTGTGATCTGGTGGGGGTATTTTGGTTTTGGAATCAGACACAGCTCATCCTGAGTTACAGCCCACCTTCTTATTAGTTGTGGGAGTTTGTCCATAGGCGGAAAGAGATATTACAGTCTAGCCATTAGGTCTAAAGCCAAATTGCCAGATAAATTTGTATTTAATGTATTTAAACATAGAGTCAAGGCTGTGGAAAATCACTGGGTATGTGTTTCCAAGCCCTTGGGATCCCATCTCCTTTTGTTTGCTGTATGGTATCTGCAGTAGGAAAGATCCTGTGACCAGTATCAAGTGGGAAAGAATGGTCTATGTTTGAACTTCCTGCTCCTACTTTTTCAGCCTGAGGAGAAATGTTAGTAAGAAACTGCATCCCTCAAATCTAGCATACAAAAAGGTAGACCAGGCTCTTTAACTCATTGACATCAGGGGGCCCATAGCTCTCAAATCTGGAACTTGCTTACTTTGAACTGAGATATGCTGAAGAGAGTCACACTTGAGGATGTAGTTCCACAAACACATATAGTTCATTAGTAATATTTTATTAGTCACATAAAGGTAATATTTGGGATATGCTGGGTTATGATATTAAAATTGATTTCAACTTTTTCTATTGTTATTGTGAATACTAGAAATATTTAAATTACCCTTGTGCCTTACATGTTGTTTTCATTGGATATTGTTGCTTTAGGAGATTGTTTCCCAAACAAAATTCAATCTGTCTCCTAGACAAACCAAAAGACCAGAGAGCAGAAATGTTAAATGAAATTTTAGAGTAATTGTTCCTATATTATTTTCATTCATGAATAATATACGGGCATATATAATCCATAAAGTGAAATAACCTTATATGCAAGGTTAATTGCAAATATTCTGCTGTTTGGAACTTGGGGTGCAATTCCTAGGCCTCCAAAAAAAAAAAAAAAAAAGAAAAACTCAACTAAGAACCTGTCATTCTGGTCTTATTTTTCTTTTTTTTTTTTTCTTGGCGGTGCTGAGAATTGAACCCTGGGCTTTAGTGCTTGTGAGGCAAGCACTCTACCAACTGAGCTATATCCCCAGCCCTCATTCTGACCTTATCGATGCTTACACTGGACATTATTCCCTGTCACTCAAAAAGATGGCCACTGGTTGGTCTGAAGCGCTGTCCAATCAGAAGCGCCTAGTGAGAACTGTTCAATCCTGAGTCCAGTCAGAGAAGAGGGGGCGGGCTTCCGCAATCGGTGGGGAGTCTTTCTCCTGTGTCCGCCATTTCTGCCACTGGGCGCTAGGATTCACTCTCACGTTTTCGAGTACCCAGTTGTTCTGCTGTGCGGTTGCTGAAGATCCCCAAGGAGCAGGCCTGGCTCCTGAGCACCAAGAAATGGTGAGTGTGCAGTGGCATCATGAGCCTGGGGAGAAAAGCTAGGGGAGAGAGAATGTTGAAACCTCAGGACTGGTATGGCATGGCGGGAATGGAAGCTGGAGGATGTGACTCTGAGCAGCCTCTGGAGTATGCAGGCCTGGGTCCTCCTGTGGGGCATTACCTTCTCAGTCCCACTGGCCATCCATGTGGGGAGCATGTCAGGGGCAGAGACCCCTCACAGTCTTGCCTATCCCCACGGGTACCCTCAGCCCTGACTCAAAAGTTATCTGGCAGTTGTGTGCCTGCAACCCAGTATCTTCAGAGACACTGGTGACTGACAGTGGGAAGATGATCATAAGCAAATCTCCACGTGAGGTCTTCCTGCAGGAGAGGAGCTGTGGGCTATAGTGACGTCGCTTCTTCCTGAGATAGCTAGTTTTCATTTTTACTTTATTTTTTCTTTATGTTCCTTTTTTAAATATATTAATTAGAGGTTGAAGGGAGGAATACTTTACCACTGAGCTATTTCCCTTTTTATTTTTATTATTTTTTAAAATTTTTATTTCCTTTTTACTTTTGAGACACTCTCCAGCTACATTGCTGAGATTGGTCTTGTGACGGTTTGTTTTTTCTAGACTTTTCTATTGCAATTAAATACATAATTTTTAATTTTTACATATATATGGATTCATGTATGGATTTTATTAATGATAAGTACATTTTTTCTTATAATTGAAAATTTTCTTACATTTATATATATTTAACTTTGTGGATGAATTTTAGAACTCTATGCTCTGGTTCCTTCTTTCATTAAAAGTAAATCATGTTGATTTTTTAAAATTAATGCATTATAGTTATACCTAATATTTGGGTTCATTTTCAAATAATCATACAAGAATGGAATATAATTTCCTCCACTTTAGTACCCAGTGGTTCCACTTTCATCTCCTCTTACCTTCCTCTGTCTTCTTTCTATTTATTTATAGTTTTCTAAGTTACTGCTTTATAGATACACATAAAGGTAGAATTCACTGTGACATATTCACATAGGTACATAGCAATTTTGATAGGAATATATTGTAGGTTAATTTGGGTGAAAATGTCAACTTTGTAATGAAGTTTTATCATCTACACATGGGATGTTTGAGTCTTTTGTGCTTCTGATAATTTTTGTTTTCTTATAAGTTCTATATATTTTCTTTCTATAAATGTATAATATTAAAGCTACATGCATATGGTACCTATATAAAACTTAAACATGGTATTTTGTATTATTTTTTAAGCTGGATAAACTATAACCAAAAATATGACTGGTCCCTAGGAACATTATTTTCCACAAATTATTATTTATCTTTTCCAAGATGTACATCCTCTTGAATCATCCTTCTGGTTTTCAAGTGTTTGGACAAGTATTATTGTGTTCTTACAGGTTATCATGGTCACTAGTGCTGTAATTTCAGTAAGTGTCTGTGGTGGGGAGTATCATGTATCTTCAATAGAAAAACATTTTTCCACAAATAGATAATAACTTAAACTCCTCTTGAGTTTATGAGAATTCACTTTTTTTATATCTTCATCAATACTGTTTAATTTTGTCTATGATGGTATTTTATATTTCTCTAATGTCTAAAGATGTTGAATCCTTTGTGATTAATAAACACTTAGCTCTATTCTGAATAAATTGGCAGTTTGAGGCTCTCAAACTTGCTTTTCTATTGTGATTTCTGGCTTCAAAGATAAAAAAAAAAATCCAAAAGGGCAGATAGAGTATGATTTCAGGAAAAAAAATTGTTCTACTTTTAATTATTAAAAATTTTTATTTTTATTTTTTCTTCCCATGTGTATGTATTGTAGGTTTCTTCTCTGTTTTATATTAGGAGGTTATTTCAAATGGAATTCTAGGGCTTATCTTGGAAAGTCTAACAAAAAAATCGATAAGAAAAATCT
The DNA here is from genome assembly GCF_902686455.1 of Sciurus vulgaris. NCBI lineage: Eukaryota > Metazoa > Chordata > Mammalia > Rodentia > Sciuridae > Sciurus > Sciurus vulgaris. The sequence continues at coordinate 2,038,434 of NW_027632623.1, forward strand.
CTCTTCCCTTTGACTGCAGGTAAATGAATATATTTTCTCATATCATTTGGTAAGTAAATTGTTGAACGACAAATTCACAAAAACATCCACTCCTCTTCCTTGAAGTTTTTTTTTTTTTTTTCTTTTTTCTTGGTATGTTTCTGACAATGAATCATGAATTCCATTGTCTGGATTTTGAAGTTCGATTCAAAATCATATGGGATAAGATTTGTCAAATTCTAGAAATATTCGTACATAATTTATTTTTTACTGAAAGATATTGTGGTAGCAACAAGATAAGATAAGATAGCAACAAAAGGACATTTATTTTTAGAAATAGTTACATAATTTTTTTTCAATTTCTTATAAGGCTTTTAGATTTATTTCTTTTCTTTCCTGAGTCATACTCAGACACTGGACCTGTGGTGAGCGTTTTTGCACCATGTAATCTTCTAGTATTTACCCTCAGTTACTAGCTATATTTCTGAAGAGTTCCTTAAGGTGAAAGAAGGAAAAACAATTGTGTTGCTCCTGGAATGTTTTCTCTAGGCACTCTATCCAAATTGGGGAAGAAATAATATTTCTCTGGATTGACATTCCCTATATCAGAAGCTAACTAGTCTTTGAGGAGCTTTGAAGAGATTTCATACATTTGTCTCTGGGTAGTTCTCTGTGTGCTGCTGATTTGCCATTTAATGTCCAGAAACCTGTGTTTTCTTAACTATACAAAGGGAATAATTTTCGAGGACACAGGTGGATAATGCTATTCATGGAGGCTACCAATATATGTATGTGCTGTCACCCAGAGCTGGAGAAAGAACCTGAAAAACACCATGCAGATACTAATTGTTTAACCATTATCATCACTCACATGAATTTTCTTTCAAAAACTTGTAATTACCTTTTCATTGTAGGTACCCATGTCATGCACATGCACAAATTTGAAAGTTGAATCTTCCTTGTGTGAATTTCAGATTTCAATTCTCTGGTGGTTCAAGGTAGTGCATCAAATTGTTTCTTCTTGTCCTCCTTTTACTTTATGTCCCCAATAAATGAGTGCTCTACTCCATGACACTCTTGCCCATGTTCAGGTATGTTTACTAAATGACATAAATTCTATATTTTTTGATTTGTAAATGAGGATTGAGATTATTTCTGGCTCATGATTGTTCTTGATATAAACTGAACCAGGATTTCCTTGGATCCTGGAAAGGGAACCTCATAACCAGTCAGCTATATGAAAAGGTGTGTGTGTGTGTGTGTGTATGTGTTTGTAGACAGACATAAGTGAGGCAGGTATCTTGATTTCATTTCTTTCAGTTGAAAAATACAATTTCTTACCAATATTTTTTCTCAGGTCCATGAAAAGGAGGGACACTGCCCTGAATAAGAGCAGGGAGTGTTAATCAGAAAGTTTTCAGAATTAGACTTTTTCCAACAAATGCTGGCTTTGGTTCATTCCATTCCAGCATTCCAGATACCAGATATCAAGCAAAAGATACATACACACACACACACACACACACACACACACACACACAAGTATATATACATACACACATATATATACACATATACATATACTACACATAAATTTTTAAAAAATGTATATTAGTAGTATGTATATACACACTCACATACACACACATAAAAATCCTGCTTTTTATGAATAAGTGTAACTAAGTCCTAAAATAATAAGAAAAGTTGTATCAGTCATGTGGTATAGTGGAGGTACTTGGACTTTTAAATTAGACACATTTTTTTTTTTTTTGATACTGGGGATTGAACCAAGGGACACTTATCTACTGAGTCATATCCCCAGCAATGTTTAATGTTTTATTTAGAGACAGGGTCTTGCTAAGTTGCTGAGGTTGATTTTGAACTCACAAGTGTCCTATGCCATCCTCCTGAACTGCTTGGGTTACAGGTGTAGGCCACAACATCTGGCCTACATTTGAATGATTTCATTATCATTAAAAACCCACTTGCTTATTGTTGAGCATCTTTGATTATACTAGATAAAAAATGTCATAAACTGACCATTAGGTCTAAGAACAAAGTGCAAAATAAGGAGTTTAAATTTAATGCTTTTAAATAATAGATTCAAAGCTGTGGAACTGAAGACATGGACTCCAGTTCCTGGAACTTCATCTTCTTTAACTTCCTGATATCTGAATTGAATGGACTGTGGCAAGCAATTTATGGAAAAATGTTTACCGTGGATAACTTTCTGACTAAAGCTTCCTTCCCTCCCTCAGGGCATTGTCTCTCCTGCTTCTTGGACCTGAGGAGAAATATTGGTAAGGAATTTTATCCCTCACCTCTAGCATAAAAAGCAGTGGTCAGGACCTTCATCCTCTGAGGTTAGAGGAAACTCTAAAATTTGGAATGTGTTTCTGTGAAGTGAGATATTCTGAAGACTTGACATAGTTTTGAGGGTGCTGTTCCAAAAAAACATATATTTAGTAATTTTGGGGGGACATAATGGATATATTGGGTTATATTATTTAAATAAATTTCTACTATTTATTTTTTATGCAAATATTAGAAAAAAATTTAATAACCCTTGCACCTCACATATTATCATTGGATATTGCAGCCTTAGGGGATTCCTTCCCAGTTCAATATTCAATGTGTTTCCTTATAAGACAGCAGCAAAGTTAAATGAAATTTTACAGTATAGTCACTTTATTATTTCCATCCATGAATAATATATAAACATATATAATCAGCAAATCAAAAAGACCTTATATGCAAGGTTAAATGCAAGATTCTCCTGACTGGGCTGGATCCCACTTCTCCATGAAACCTTGCCTTAAAATTAGCTGCAGTCTGAGGACCTGGATTTCAATTCCCAGCAAAGAACCTTCCATTTTGACCTCATTCATTTATTCATTTGATGTCACCTCTTTTCATTCAGAAGACTCATTAGGTTCAATCTGAGCATGTGAAGATATAAGCCCTGTCCACTCAGGAGCCCTTAGTTAAGTATTGTCCAATCCAACACACAGGCAGTGAAGAGGAGTAGTCTTGGTCAACTGGGGTGGTCTTTGTCTCTGAAGCTTGTTAGTGTTGGTATACACCTCTAGGTTCCCTCTTTATGTTCAGGGGACTTGGTTTCTTCTGCTGTGTGGGTGCTGGAAGATCTATATAAAGAATACTGGGTTCCTCAAAAGTCAGTAAATATTGAGTGTGCAGTGGCATCCTGAGACTGGGGGGTGAGGGTGCTTGAAACTGGCTGCACTGACTATGGTGGGAACTGGTAATTGTGGACTAGAATCCCTGTGATAGTCTCTAGTGTCTGCAGGCCTGAGTCATCTGGAACTGGTCAGCTCTGAATCCCCCACTGGTCAGTCAAGTGGGGCTTATGTCAGCAGTAGACTCTGGAAGTACTGTCCTATTCATGCAGTATATCTTCAGCCCCTACCTAAAGTGGCAGCATTCCAGCACATTTCCAGTTGTGTGTGGTGGATTTATGAGTGAGATAATCATCAGAATCACAACTCCATGTATTTTTTTTCCTACATGAGGGGAACTGTAGTCTGTAGAGTATCTCAGTTCTTCCTCCTAAGCTTGCATTTCTTTCTTTTTGGAGGGGATATTGGTACTGTGGATTAAACCCAGAAGTTCTTTACCACAGTGTTACATCCCTGGTACATTTATTTATTTATTTATTTATTTATTTTTGAGATGGTTTCTGAATCTGGCCTTGAACTAGTGTCTCAGTCTCATGAGTTGCTGGGATTACAGGTGTGTGCCACCCTGCCCATATCCTCTTGAATGTTCTAAATATATGGGAAGCAAAATGTCAAATCCAGAACCCTGTCTCCCAGCATAAACCTTTATATAAATATATAAGATATATATATATATATATATATATAATTTTATAATTTCACATCCCTATCCAAATTCCCATAACAACTTCCCCTTTCCACATTATTTTTCCCATATTACATTTCAAATGAGGAGCACAATGTTTTTAAATTATTTTACCCAAAACTGGATGGAGATTTTTAAAGATTTATTTTCTTGCTGGATGCAGTGGCACATATCTATAATCTCAGAGTCAAGTGGGTAAGGCAAGGAGATTGCATTTTCAAGGTCAACATCAGGAATTTAGGTAAACCATGGGCAAGTTAGAAAGACCTGTCAAAATTTTAAAACAAGGGATGGGTATTATAACTCAGATTTAAGCCCCTATGTCAAATCCCCAGCACTATAGAAAAAAATCAAAAGCAAAGGATTTTTTGTTCTGTTTTGTTTATTAGCATTTCATGTTAGTAAAGTAGGGAAGCCATCACTTGACTTTTGCAAGAATATATGTATTTATATCCTCTCTTTGCCTCTCTAAGGTCAGACACCTTATCAGAATGTCTTTGTATTGAGAGTCCCACTTGTGGATTTTAGGAGAGGGTTCTCATTTCCCCCTCTGTTATTTTCCTGGCCCTGTGTTTCCACAACAGTCTGATATGAGGATCCCACAGCTGGCATATCTTGAGAGTCTAGTGTATATCAGTACTTGGGTCTTATCTTGTTAGAGAATGGTCCAAATCTAGGGGGCATAGTTTCTAAAGGAAGTATCTGAATGCCATAAAGCTAGGATAAATATCCTGGTGTACTCCTCATTCAAAAGACACTTCAGTTTTTTTACTTATCTGGGCTACAGTGAATACTGCTGCAATGAAGATGAGAATGCAGCAATTTATTTAATATACTGATTTCATCTACTTTAGAAATGCAGCCAGAATTAATATTACTGTGCTAGTTTTTAATGAACTTTAAACTTTCAATACTTGTTTTTTACAAAAATAGCTGTACTTTATTCATATTCTATCATTGTTAAAGTGTTTCTTCCATATCCATATAAGTGGAGTACTAGATATTCTTCAGCAGTTTGATACTAGCCATTGTAACAGTTGTGCTCAAGTTGTAGAAGGTCTTATAGTTGAGTGGTGCACTAAATTTCTAATGCAGGTTTGTTAGAATCCAGGCTGCCTTATACTCACTAGAAAAAGGCCATGTAAACCTATTTTAGAAATGAACAGGGATCTGTGGTTTTAACCCTTTTTCTTCAATCCTGGTGGGGATTGTACCCCATGGAAATGCTTGTATACTAATGTGAAGCCACTCTTTTGTAATCTAGGGAGATATGCAAATGCACAGTTGCCATTGCTCCCAAAGCTTAATGGTTTAGGATGTAGTCCATTGAGTGGAAAATGTTGAAGTTGGGACAAATGCCTTCAGAAAGAATTGGTTAGACCTGGAGCTGTTACTGAGGTGAGCTGGGGGAGAGGGTTGAGGCAGTGCTGAACTCCCACTTGGGTTGCCAGTGGTGGACTGTATTTTCCCTATTAACTCTTTGGTGCTGTCTAGATAGAAACTCAACTGTTAGCTATAGCAATTTGGAAAGTATGCTGGCAAATTCCTTATTGAAATAAATTTTGATCCTTGAGATATAACTTCTCTTTTGCCCCAGTACCATGGAATAAATCCTATGAATCTCAAATTGCCATAGAAAAACACCCCTTTTTCTCAGGTTCTGTTCCTTGTGTAGGTCTAGTCCCTTCCTCTGTGTCCACCAGATAAATTAAAATTCAAATTATAGGCAATTAAGAGTTAAATGTCTGAGTTCAATCCCCAGTACTGCAAAAAAAAAAAAAAAAAAAGTGGGCTGGGTAGATAGCTCAGCTGGTAGAGTGCTTGTCTTGCAAGTACAAGACCCTGAGTTCGATCCCCAGTACCACAAAAAAAAAAAAAAAAAGAGTTAAATGTGTTATATTTATGATCTTAATCAGTCTTCCTCTACTCAGGGTGATACTGCATTTGGGCATTCTGTCTCAATTTTATGGCACATTGTTCAAGGCAGGCTAATTTTCAGGTGGATCCCAACTTTTTCTACCCATCTGATGGTAGATTATTTTTCAGTTGTCCAATGTGTATGACTCTCGATTCATTTTAAGAGGGACTCAAAACAGAAGTAGATATTTATGTGGTGTAAATGGAGGGAATCAGGAGGCTTATATTCTGTTATATTTTGAAAATCTTCCCTCTTAATATCAGTTTTTTGGGGGATGCTCATGTATAATGCACACATTCTGTACACAAGCTCTGCAGTGATCTGTGCCTCCTGTTCTAACATCTACCTTTAGGTTAGGTTGTATCATTCATTCACATTAAATATTTCTCTCAATATAGTTGGATTTATATAGGTGCTTTTATTGCATTTAACAATAAAATGATATTGACATACATATGGATTTACCTATGGAATTTTCTCTATTGTGATTTCTTGGTCTTTAAAATACTGAAAATTGAAATTACTGAAATATCCAGTACTGATATTACTGAATTACTTAAATTTACTTGATGTTTAAATTTGCTCTTATATTTTAGAGAGTTCTTGGTTAATTTCATATATATTTAACCTCCCAGGAGAATTTTAGAACTGCTTGCTTTGTACCCTTCAATTAAAAGCAAAGCATGGTGAAATTTTGATGAAATGTTACTATAGATTATATTGGGAAAAATGGAAATTCTTTTTAAGGATGAATTTTATCATCTATCCATAGGGTGTGTAACTGATTCTTTTGCACATTTCCTTTTTAAATATGCTTACATATGAACTTTTTAAATATATTACATATGAACTGCAACATTCTTGTGACATCTAAAACATACATGGTGTTTTATAGCATTTGTCAAACTGAATGTAGCATAACAAAAAATGTGCCTCACTTCTAGCAATCGTAATTTTACACAGTTCATTATTTATTTCTTCCTAACTGTACATCCTCTTTAAACATGCCCCTGGGTTTCAACTCTGAAGGCATATGGCTATATCATCATATGTACAAGTACTGTAATTTTAGTCTCTGTTTCTGGTGGGGGTATATCATGTGTATTCAATAACAAAACAGTTTCTACAAATGTATAAAAACAGCTTAAACTCTGCCTTCCCTTTATGAAAATGCATTTGTTCCACATGTTCATCAGTGCTATTTAATTTTGTGTATGTGATGTGATTTTATTTTACATTACCTAATTTTGAAAGATGTTGAGTTTTTTATCATTATTAAAGGCTTAGATAGCTCCTATTTAAAGTGACTGTTCAAGTCTCTTGCTTGTTTTTCTCTTACAGTCTGTGTTTTCCTATCTTATAAGTGTTTGATTACATGTGAGGTAATGACTTTCTTTCACTCTGTCACCTCTTCTTTAACCCTTTCATCGAATCATTTGAGAAATAGAATTTTTATTTTAATATTATACTATTTATAAACAAAATAATATTTTGTATAACTTTGAAAAGAAATAACTCTTTGTTATTTGTTCTTTTTCCCTTTTGTGATATTGGGGATTGAAATCAGGTTACCTTATTTATGAGCTATATTTTCAGTTCTTTTTTAAATTTTATTTTCAGATGGGATTTTGCTCATTTTCTTGGGTTGACCTTACAATTTTGATCCTCCTGCCTTAGCCTTCAGAGTACTGAATATTTCAGTGTGCACCACCAACATGCATCCTTTCTCTCTCTTTTTTATGTCAACTTGTGAATTCTTTATATTTTCTTATACATTTCAGTGCTTTTTATTCATAATTCTTATTTAGTGTTTAGCATGTGACAATGTGTTGTTATATGGTATGAATGAAGGGTACAATACATTTTTATTATCACACAAATATCCCAATATCCTAGCATATTTCTTTGGAAAAATATGATTTTTCTTCATCCCTGCATTGAAATCTCTATTATTTATCACTGTCTAAATAAATAGAGAATTTAAAATTGTTTTTCTTGAGCCCACCATTTATTCATTTCATTATGAGGCTTACAGTGATTGCTATAGCTTCATAACATCAGTCATGAGAGGCATCATGGTGTTTTGGTCAGTGACAGACATCATGTACAACAATGTATATAGCAAATAGCTTAGCCATGTAGTAGTCTGTATAATCTAGATTCATGTAATTACACTCAGACATTTGGAAAATGGCAGAACCATCTTAGAATGAGTTTTCCACAATGTATTCCAATCAAGCAAGACATCTTAATATGTATGCATATATTGGTAATTATATAGTATATATAATTGACGTAATTTTGACTTGTCAAATTTATCAGAGCTTTTTCTTTCCTTTTTTTTTCTAGCATTTGTGTTGGGTTTAATGGTAGTCACACACTTTGTTCACATTTACACCATTTTTCATAGTATGATTTGTAGGGGGAGAGAGTATGGGGTGATGGTTCTAAATTTACTTTTTAATCTTGGTGCAGCTGTATCTAAGTAAAATGTTTTGAAGCTTATCAGAAACTCAGTATACTTTTAGAAGAACATTTAGGGTTTAGATTGGGGGAAAAAGAATAATGGTATATAATAAGTAAGAAAAATGACCCACCTAGAAAGCAATGTGAGTTTGTCGATTGGTTGGCTGTGATAGCAGAGCTTTTTCACTTTCATTTGCTTTTTAAAAACACCAACACTGGGCTGGGGATATAGTTCAGTTGGTAGAGTGCTTACCCTGGGTTCAATCCCCAGCACTGCAGAAAAAAAGAGAAAAAGAAAAAAAACACCAACATTGACATTGGTGATTATTTCCATGGTATGTTCATTTTCAATGTCTTCTAGTTTTTGCTCTTTGCTTAGGATTTTCTTTCCTCTACTCTTCTTTTTATAAAATTCATTTTTTTCCAAATTATTGAGGTAGATGATTTTCTAATAAGTTATTAGTCATTTTATAGCTTACTAATTTATGTCCATATGTTTTCTTTTTAGCCTCAGCTTTAGATGCATCCCACTTTATTAAAGCCTTATGGAGGTTTAATTGGCACATATTAATCTGTATATATCTTAGGTATATACTTTTATCTTCTGACAAATATATGTACCCATAAAACCAGCACCTCAATCAACAAAATTATAGCCATTATTACAATGTATTTCCTGGTGTCCTTTTAAATGCCTGTTTTGCTCTCCCACACAACTGATTATGCAATAAATTTGATCTTATTGAGCACAGCAAGAACAGGCAAACATTTAAATTATAGAGGCCTTTGAATTACCAGAAAGGAAACACCATGTACTATTGCCTACATCAAGAAACAGAACATTAATGATGTCCTGACAACCTCTTCATACCCTCTTCCTCTTAATACCCCTCCATATTCCCCAGTGGAAAGTACTCTTTCCATTTTCTATATAGTAGCATTTATTGCATTTTACAATACAAAACATGCAAACAACAGAAGTGTTACTCCCTCTTTACTCACTAATAAAAAAGGGGGAGAAAAAAGGGGAAGCTGGGAGCTTGCTTCCAACCCTGACCCCACCCAGCCTGCTGCTGTCTGATAGGAGAGGATGTGAGGTAAATCTAGAGATGAAGAAGGAGAGAGCTGGGCAGGATATGAGTCTGGGGGCTGCTAAGAGAGGCTACCAAATTATAAGTGGTGGGAGACAGAAAAAGAGCAAGGATGGGGAGAAGGGCAATTGTGAACCAGTAGGAAGCTCAGATGGAGCAGTACAGATAGTCTAAGAATGGCAGAGTGAGCAGGAATTGTCAGCATCTAGACAGGTGGAAAAGAGACAGCAGGAGTGAAAAAAGTGATATTTTTTGTGCAGTTCTTCAAGATACAAGCAGGTGAAATGCTCACACCCAATTTTTTTCCCCACTCTGACTTCCCAAGGGGCATTCCATCCCAAACCCATTGGAAGAGTTCTCCTGCTCTGACCCAAATTTCTTATTTCTGCCAATTGGGATTCACTTTATCTTTTCCCTCTTCCTCTTCCTCTTCTCTGCATCCTATTTATTCCCCTCTCCATCCTCAGCAAGATTTTTTTTTCTCCTCAGCCCCCTTCTCATCCTCACCTACCACTTCTTTCTTTTTTTCCAGCTTGCCTTATCTTTTACTTTCCTCTTAATACTCTTCAAGCCCTTGGCACTAAATAAAAACTGCCTCATGCTTTTTTCTGAAATGGTGCTAAGACCAGGTTTGGACTGGTGTGAAAATTGGGCTACAGTGTACAGAATGAAGGGTCCTGGACTGCAGAATGTGGCCACAGCTGGGGAAAATTTCCCCAGTGATAAAAGCAGCAGTGGTGGGGTCCGGTTCAAACATTCTCATGGAATCTTTTATTCCACTTCTATTCTGTCTAGGGGTATAACTCATGATTCATAGTGTATGCTGAGTAGATAGCACCAAAAACTTTTCATAGTGGGTGTATCTTTTACCTTGCCACAGTAGGTTTGACAGTTCCAATCACTTAACATCTCTGTGACCATTAGTCTTTTTATAGTGTGTGTGTGTGTGTGTGTGTGTGTGTGTGTGTGTGTGTGTGTGTATTTCCCTTCCTGGTGAGTATACAATAGTCTGAATTTTAACTTCCTTAAATAGTATTGTTTTATACTCATTCATATGTTTGTCATTTGAATGTTTCCTCCTTTGTGAAGTCTTTTAAAATTTCTCATCTCTGTTGAGATGTATTTCCCCCAAGAAAATGTATAGTACCTCATTATGTTTTGCACTCTAAGCACTTTACTAGAAATATTTGCTAAATCATCTCCCACTCTTGATCTTGCCTTTGAACAATGGAGATACGCTGACTTAAAATGTAAAAAGTAGAATTCACAGATGTGAAATTCTAGAAATATACAGGGTGGGATCTTGGAAAGGAGGAAGTAACACAATCAGATAACCGAGGTACATATAAACTCCCAGAATTTTTAGATAAATGCCAGGGGTCACATGCACTGTGCTGGAATAACCAAGAATATGCACAAAGGGTGAAGACAACATTAATTTGGATGATCCAGTGCTACATGCAACTGGGTAAATTTCTGTGGTTTTAGTCAAACACGTGTAATATTTGTTATCTAAACAGGGCTGTGTCCTCAGCTGTACTTCTGGGTTTGTCTCTGTTCTATGAGGTTTTTTATTTGTTTATTTATTTATTTGTTTTGAGTTAGAGATCTCTAAATTTTCTGTTAAGTATCTTGGAGACATTTTACTACACAGCTTTCTCCCCATTTCACTATATTTTGTGGATATTTTTTCTTGTCCTGCTTCAGTGTGCAGATACATGGACCCTGCTTTTCTTTTTCTTGTGTTTGGAGCTGAATTTTCAGAACTCCTGGCAAATATTGTTTGTAAGTATATGCTTATGGGCAATGTGCCATCTTTTTTGCTACAAGCAGTTGTAAAGTTTGAGGGTAACTGTTGGTATACCATCATGTTCTATGCAAGGTGGGATTTGTCTATCTTGCTTCTGAATGCTATGTCTAAAACATAGAGAAGAGAAGCTTTTATGTCCATAAGCTGAGCAATGCCAGCAGTCACTGCAAGCTAGAATTATTCTTTTATATAGTCTCTGCAATAGTGTGGCTCTGATAACACTGTGACATTTGTCCATCATCAAGATACCTAAACTATTCATAACTGTAAAAGAATAAATTTCTATTATTCTGAGCAATTATATTTGTGATGATTTCTTTCAGCAGCATTAGGAAATTTTTTTTCTGCAACTGAAGTTGACCACATGACCAAAGACTTATGGGATAAATATTAAAGCTAAGTAATAGTTGTCAAAACAGTGCAAATATTTAGCAAAATATGATTGAAGATTACTATCTATTGTCAAAAACAGCAACACCTTGGTCAGATAACTTCTTTAATCTGAAGAATTAATATGATCTGCTTCTTTAAAATGTGAACTATGTGTTGTGTCCTTAGGAACCTTGCCTCTTTGGTGTAGACTATGTCTCATAATTTGTGCCTTAAGAAACATTATAAGTTAAATTTGACTTTTTTTAATTTTCAGTAAACCACCTTGATATACATAAGTGGAGGTCTAACGCTGACTTAAATTTTCTGATAACATTTGTTTTCAGCTTTGGAGAAAGGTGGATTTCTTTTCTAATTTTATCTTTTACTAGATTGAGAAAGGAGTTTGCTGGCTAGTGTTTGTGTCACCTGTTGTGTGTGGAACATATTTGTGGTGGCATGTGGTTTTATTCTCTTGATTTATGATGTATGAACTAATGTTTCACTGAGAGTCTCACCAGAATCTTTTACTTTGTCAAAGTAAAAGTAATTGCAACTTACATGTGTCTTTTATATCAGTTTTGTGGGTTTTCCATATGAGGTATCAGAAGTATTTTTAAAGTAGATATTTTCAAGGTAAGAATTTACTAAAAATTTTCAGAAGCTACAATTGGGCTTACAAAGGTAACAAGATTCAAGGACAATCAGTAGTTTATGTATATAAGGAAACATTCAAATGTAATATTTCAACAATTTACAATAATGGAAAAGCAAGTACTTAGGAATAATTTTTAGAAACATAATGAAATCTTGAATACTGAGAACTAGAATACATGGCCTGTTTATAGAAGATCTAGCATGATCCCTAAGCCCCCTTCTTGTTTGTGAGGGCTATAACTTTGGAGAAAGATGACCGAAATTGTATTTTTTCTCTGTGGTACTGAAATAGTATCTAAGTGTTTTACCATTGAGCTATATCACCATCACTTTTTATTTTGTTTTGGGACAGTTTCTTGCAAAGTTACTGAGACTAGATTTAAAGTTGTGATCCTCTGGAGTCAGTCTCACAAGTAGCTACCACCCCTGGAAGGGATTGTATTCTTTTGCTTTTTTAAAAACTAGGGATTGAACCCAGGGGTGCTTACCCACTGAGCCACATCCCCAGCACTCTATTTTTTTTTTTAAGTTGAGATGGGGTCTTGCTAAGTTGCTTAGGGTCTTGCTAAGTTGCTGAGACTATCTTTGAATGTGCAATTCTTCTGCCTCTGCCTCATGAGCCATGGGGATTACAGGAGTGTGGTGCCTAGCAGAGACTGCATCTTGACTTTCATATGGTTACAGGTTGACTGAAGATAAAATCTGGACCTGCAAATGTGTATTATTATCTCCAATTTTGAGGGAGAAGGTGGAAGCCAAAGAAAGCATAAGGGTATCCATATTTTAGGAAATGGAAAACCAGGTACTAATTCACCTGCCAGTTATTCAGTATTTAAATGTTTTCTAGATACTACAGAAGTAATTGTTTAAGAGAGAAATTGGTTCAAGGACCCTGAAGGGGAACTAGGTGTTTCAAAGTATCAGAGAGTGAACTCAGAAAATCAATGCTCATCTACTTGGGTATAAAGAATAGAGGGTATGAGGTTTAATTGTAGAATCCTCAAGATATATAAGAATGTAAACAGTGTAGTGGGTGCATTTTTAAAAGATAATCATGGGTAGGACTTGGTCAATAGTTAATGATCACACCCCATCCACATACCAACAAACTAACTTTTCTTTCACCTCACCCCTATGCTGTTACTTTAACCCACAACAACCCTTCTGAAGATGCAGTTTGATTGAAGAGAAGTCAGTTTCAGTAGTACTGTGGGGATTATCAATGGAAAGAACTCCTTGCCTAGCTTGTGGCAGAATCCAGTAAAAGAATTGCAAAGTTCAGGATCTTCACTGCCCCCATGTCCCTCTTTCTGTCTCACACACAAAGAACTAAAGACAACCATAGTTGAATTGATGGGTGAGGTGAACTTGGAAGTTTTGGACCAAATAATTGGAAAATTAAAAGGACTAATGTGCAGAAAGATTATGAATCAACATATCTCCTATCACCTTAATGTTTTATTTCATTATTTTCACAAAAGAAGTTTTTCTGTGTAATATAATCAACAGAAAACTCCCAAATTAGTTTAATGTGACAGGTTTAAAGAAATGAACAAATTAGCATATTATCTTGTTTATTAACAAATTTAAAGTAAAATAGTAATATTTTTTAAAGACTTTGTATTGCTTCTTTTCAGTTTGATAAAATCAGGCCAAGGAGAAGAGTTTCCTACTTCTCTTAATTCTATTTTGTTGTTGTTTTCTTTGTTTTGTAAATTTAAGTTGTAAAACAGTATGTTTAACAATATGTACACAGAGAAAAATCAGTGATATAAGTAATTTATTCATCAGATATGCTACATACTCATCATGTTGAACCACCCTGCCATAAATTTTTTAAAAATCATGTAATGTTAGCCAAAATAGATGGATTTGGAACCTGGAAGTGAAGAAAGACATATAAAGAAAACTATCACATTGCCTCATGTATGATAACTAAAATAAAATTTATTTGAAAGTGAAGTATTGATTACTATGACTCAGAACTGTCCTGGGCATCAAGAGTGCAAGAAAGTTATTTGGTTATTATCAGTACGTGTGTGTACATAGGAAAATATCAAACTAAATGTTCTTAATATGTACAACTGATATGTGCTAACAAAACTCATCATCTCACATTTTCACATCATTCTGTAGTGAGAATACATATAATCCTACTGTCTTTGGGAATTCCCTGTACATAGTGCAATATATTAACTTTAGTCCTCTAATAACCATCATTCTCTTTCTATATATTCATCAGTTTTTTTGTTTTTTTGTTTTGTTTTTTTTTTTTGGTTCCAGATTTCATACATAGAGTATGCAATTCATTGTTTCTGTGCCTGGATAATTTCCTTTAGGTTTATCCATATATTACAGATGGCAAAATATTCTTTTGTCACTGGAATTTGAATCCAGGGTTGCTTTATCACTGAGATATACCCCAGCCATTTTTTTTTTCAATTTTAAGACAGCATCTTGCTAAATTACTAAAGTTTGCCTTCAACTTTTGTCACCATTCCCATCAACAGAATCCTTATTTTAAAAATTGAATAAGCCAGGTGTGGTGGCACGTGACTCTTGTAATCCCAGGGTTTAAGGAGGTACAAGAAACAGGACCACAAGTTTGATACTGGCCTCAGCATCTTAGTGAGACCCTCTGCACCTTAAAAGACCCTGTCTCAAAATATTTTTAAAAAGCTGAAAAAGATTATATATAAGTTTATACATTTGTGTGTATATAAGCAGTTAACTGTGTGTGTGTATAAGTTTTCGTATTCAGTTATTCTTTCATAGATATTAAAAGTCACTTCAGGAATAAATAGAATATGCTAATAGATCTAGATGTGAAGAAATGTAACATAAAAGACCTACAAATTAAAATTTAAATTAGTTGGAAACATTCTTTTTTGGGGGCGTGTACCAGGGTTTGAACTCAGGGGCACTTGACCACTGAGCAACATCCTCCTTTGTATTTGTATTTAGAGACAGGGTCTCACAGAGTTTTTTGGCACCTCACTTTTGCTGATACTGGCTTTGAACTTGTGATTCTCCTGCTTCAGCTTATGGGGCCACTGGGGTTACAGGCATGTGCCACCACACCCAGCACAAATGTTTTTATCAGAATCTGAAAAAATGGTCATTGGAGTGAATGCCCATAGTCCCAGCTACTTGTGAGACTAAAGCAGGAGAATGATTTACACCCAGGAATTTGAGGTCAACCTGGGTAACACAGAGAAACCTAGATACAAAAACCAACCAACGGGGCTGGGGATATAGCTCAGTTGGTCGAGTGCTTGCCTCAAAACACAAGGCCCTGGGTTCAAATCCCCAGCAACACACACACACACACACACACACACACACACACAATAACCAATATACAAAACCTAAACAGCAACCACAGATTTAAAAATATATATATGCCTTCACTGGCACTGGTGATTTTAACCAAACTTTTAATAAGGAATCAATAATAATAATTTATGATCACTTCTAAAAATAGAAGTATAAAATTTTACCAATTCTTTCTATAACACCAGGTTTACTAGATAACACATCACAAGAAAGAAAATTACAGGCTATCTTATATTATGAATATTGACTAAGATACTCAAAACCACTAGCAAACTGAAGATAACAACATAAAAAGGAAAGACAGGACCCCTTGCCCAAGAGGGACATCTCTCAACTTCATCAATATTTCAAAATATAGTAAGTTTCCAAAAATCATTTTGGTAGAAAAAAGCTTTTGGAAAATAATATGACAACGTATGGTAAAACCTATGGCAAATTAGGACCAGTGGAAATTTTTTTTTTCAATTCACTAATGGGCAGCTAAGAGCTATTTTCAGGTATCATATTTCATGGCAAAACCTAAATGCTTTACAACTAAGTTTGGAAAAAGGAAAAAATAGTATGATTTTCTGACTTTTCCTAAATGTTCTGAGAATATTAAACATGGATATTGTACTTCAAAGAAGAAATAGCCTAGCAGATAATATTATTCTTTATATAATTGTTCTAAGGAATTTTCATACAGTAAACAATTATTAGAAGTACATTAGTTCAGTAAGAGCATAGGTTACAAGACCCACATAAAATTATGTAAATCACCTTAGCAATGAGTAATGTCAAAATTGAGATACAAATCGATTCACAATGTAGGAAAATAATTTTAAAAGGAACACATTTAAGAGCAGTTCACTACAAAGTAAAAAGGTGAAAATTAAATGAAAGAAAATATGGAAACAAATGGGAAATAGCTAATATTCAGTGATCATAAGTTTAATTTTGACAAAAATCACAGTGTTTTACCGAGGATCTTCAGATTAAACTTAATTACTTGTAAATTCCAATGTCATATTGTAGAAATTGTCCAGCTGACACTAATAATCATAAGAAAGTTTGAAGAATATCAAATAATGAAATCAATGTTGAAGTAAAGAGTTGTTACTTTTATAAAACTGTACATTGCAACAAAATAATTCATGTGGAATATTGAATTTTAACATTTTTAAGATTACTGATAGAACAGAAGTCCCCATGCCTGAGTGAGGAGATCTGTGTCAACCTAGAAAATAATTAGGCTGAGATTGACATTTGTCACCACAGATATTACCTGCTGAGCATACAAGAAATTGAATACCTTTCATGATAACTTTCTTCTGCTTCCCAGATTTTTTTGCATTTTACTCAAGTATAGCCCAGTGTGTATCAGGTATTGGGCCTCAAATATATTCCTGCCCCTCCTGAAGATGCAACACAGGTGAAATAATGCATTCCAGTTCCCATGTGAATGGTCAAAAAGGTTTACTCTTGTTCCTCACACAAGCTGAAGCATATTTTAAGCACTGTTTTGTATATTATGGTTTTGATTTATTGGTGAGGGGTGGAAGTTTGCAGGGATTCAGGCAAAGTCTTATTTCCACACCTTCATCTGTACAGTTTTCTCCAAGTATTCTTTGACCTTGATATTGATGTTATTTCTCTGATTGTATTTTTTGCTCTGTAGGAAATGTGTAAAAGATTTTTCATTTACTGCTAGAGTTCCATAACAGCACCATATGGGAAGCATTCTCAAGGTACTACCCCATTTTTCTTCATATATCTTGTGAGATTCCTGAGAAAAAGCATGCATAATCATGGGGATTATTTGCAGGTTTGAGGATTTCACATTCTCACTCAATCACATATGTACTTTGAGACTGATATTAAAATATCAGCTTAATTTGACTAGTTTACATAGTTTTCATAGAGAAGTTCAAGACTTGTGGCTTTCATTTTCCATAGACTCTTGTATCCTAATATGCCTGGTGAGTTGTCTTGTGATATCATTCCTTTGATAGGACTCAGAAAATAATTATCTCATTCATTTCCAGTTAATTTTTTTATAATTTTTCTTGTTTCATATTTAGGTACTCCTCTTTTTGGCAATTCTCTATACCTGGAAAATTAACACAGAAACTATCCACTATTTTTACGTATGATTTTTCTTTATTATACTTTGGAAGTTATTTTAGGACCCAGTTAGTGTGTTCTCCCTATATTAGTTTGTATTAAGTATTTTTTATATCTGTATGCTATTATCACTCCATTTTAAAATCAGATCTATGTCTGTGTTGATCTAATTTACTACTCCTCACAGGAAGCCAGATACACCCTTCAAATTTATTTATTTTATTATTATTATTATTTTGTATATATTTCTTTTGTGGTTCTGGGGATTGAACCCAGCGCCCTGTGCTTGCAAGGCAGGCACTCTACAAATTGAGCTCTGTCCCCAGATCTCAAATTTATTTTGCTATTAAAATAAATAATGAGTTGTTCAGGACCCCATGTGTTTTAGGCAACTTCACATCACTGTAACCAAAGAATGTGACAAGAACAACAACTTACAAGAGGAAACACTTATTTTGGATCATGGTTTCAGAGGTTCATTCCAGTCACTGACTCCATAGCTTTGGTTCTTAGATGAGGCAGAACATCAAGAAGGAATGTGACACAGGAAAGCAGATCAGGACATGACAATCATAAATCAAAGAAATGACTCCGTTTACTAGGGACAATGTATAATTACCAAACCAGGCCCCAAGGAATGTCTTCTAGCCACAACTTACCTTCCTAAAGTTATAATACCATTGATCCATATCAGTAGATTAATCCACTGATTTGTTTGCAGTGCTCATAATCTAATTATTTCACCTCTGAGGAGTCTTGCACTGTCTCACACATGAATCCTTGAGGGAAACATCATATCTTAGCCATAACACCATGTCATAGTTGCATTTTGTTGAACTGGACAGGAAAATAATAAAAACTATATTGTCTGACCTCAGAAAAGTTCAGTCCCTGGTTACTGTTAGTCATTTTTCATGTTTCTGTGATTTTCAACTTTGGTTTACCACCTTGAAATAGAAATCATAATTGAGGCAAAATTAGTAGGACTCAGTAAAATTTTAAAACGTAGTTACATTGGTACCTATTAATTATACAAAGTAGTGGGTATTGTTCTGGCATATTTCTAGATGCACATACTATATTTAGATCAATGTCATGCCACAGGATTTTCCCTTGCCTTCTCTCAATTCTTACCTTTATCTTAATGCTTTATCATTTATTTGATAAAATACTTTTTTTTTCTATTGTTTCCATACATGAAATAAAATGTACACTTATTTTTCTGTCTGGCTTTTTTGTCTCAAAATACAGCTCTCCAGTTGCATTCATTTTCCTGCAAAACAGCTAATTTTTGCTCTTCTTTATGGTTTAGTAAAACTTCATTGTGTGTATATTCCATGTTTTCTTTATTCTTTCATCTGTTAATGTACACCTAGACAGATATCATGACAATTTTAGTGAATTGTGCTTCTGTAAACGGAAATGTATGTATTATGTGTGCTCTTTTCTATTCTTTTAGATAGTGAGGAGTGGTAGACATTGGCTGTATTATATAATAGTTCCGTCAGGGTCCAGCCCTAGCACGATTGGGGGTCCTAGGTGGATGGGAGGCATTGGCACGGTGGAGAAACAGCACACAGAGACACCAAGTATTCTGAGGCTGGATCTGCCTTTATTTTTTCTGCCAGTCTTTTTATAGATATTTTTCTTTACTAATGATCATATCATTTTATGGTTAGTTTAAAATAAGAAAAACCTTCAAAACTACAATCTATGCTTCTTCTCAAAGTACACATTCTCTCTGTATGACAGCCTAGACCAAAACAACCTTATTTCCCAGCTAGATTAAAACACCCTCGTCTCACTAAAACAACCTTGTCTCCCAGGTAAACTGAGGGCACCATGATCTGGCAGCCTTTAACCTTCAGAACAAACACATCATTAGATTTTTCTAAGAAACTACCCTGACCATGAACTCCAGTGTTTAACAGTGAGAAACTTTTACTATTATTAAAGGGCAAAGAAATCAACTTATAGTTCATATTTAGTCTATTCTAATTTCATATAATAGCAGACTACATCTTATTCTGATTCTTAAAGAATTATACTAAACATAGGAAAAGCACAAATTAGTCTTATGACTAACCTAAATGTTTTTATTATATAAAGTATCTCTAGAATCAACTATTGAAACTAAGAAAGCAATAAAGGTTAAACACCACATCCAACCTCAGAGGAATGTTTCTTTATCCATCTATTATTATACTAAAGCAATCACAGGCTCCTTTTAACTTGAACACAGCTACAATTGTTTATTTTCATATATTTTATCTGTGTACTACCACCAAATTTTTATTATGCACTATTTTGTGTCCCAATACAGTAAAACATTCCCAATGTTCTTCCAATAAGTTTCTAAATAATATATTGACTATTAATATTAAAAAGCAACTACACATGAAGACATTCCATGCCTATGGCCCCCAAGAGGGAGGACAATCAACAGAACTGTGTCAAGTGTTGAGTCCTTTATTCCAACAGACTGTGTCAAGTGTCGGAGTGGCAGGAAATAGATGCAGCATAGTTTTATTTTTAGTTTTCTAAGGAAGTATTTATCATGACTTTCAACAACATTGTACAAGTGTTCCCTTTTCCTCACACTCTTGCCAGCATTTTTTTTGCTATTTTTACTATAGATTATGGCCATTCTGACTAGAGTAAGATGAAATCATGTAAAGTTTTGATTGGAATTTCACTGATGGTTAAAGATGTTGACATTTTTTCACATAATTGTTGCCATTTGGTCTTCTTTGAGAGGTTTCTGTTTATTTTATTTGCCAAAGTAATAAATGGATAATTTGTTTTTATTTTCATGTTGACATTTTATAATTCATATATTTAGATATTAATTATTTTTCAGAGTATTAAATGGCAAGATTTTCTCTCATTCAGTATGTTGTCTCCATGCTGTTAATTTTTTTTTTCTTTGCCATGTAGAAGCATTTTTATTTTGATGTCATGCTGGTATTTCTTCTTGATATTATTTGCTGAGAGATTATTATTTTTTAAGAAGTCATTGCGTACTCCTTTAGGTTTTATTCTAGCAGTTTTGAAGTTCCTGGGCTTATTCTCAGGTCTTCAATACATTTTGGTTGACATTTACACATGGCTATCCCATTTTCCCAGTACAATTTCAAAAAGATGACTTCTCTCCAATGTATATTTGGGGATTTTTATCACTAATTAGATGAAGAAATGTTTGTGGGTATCTGTGGCTCCTATTCTGTTTCATTTGTTTCTGTGTCTGTTTTTGTCTCAGAACCACACTGTTTTTTTCATTAGCGTCTTTTATTATTCCATATAATTTCTAGGATTGTTTTTTCTAGTTATAAGAAAAAATATCATGGATATTTTGTTAAAGAATGTGTTGATACTAGTTAATTTGATGGCACTATTTAATCTACAGATGGCTTTAGTATAAGGTTGTGGTTGACCACATTGAATACTTAGCATGTGTCAGGAAAATAATACAAAGAGATATTACTTAAAATATGAGAAAAGTCATTTTAATAACAACAAAAGTAAAGTAATTAGAAAAATAAAGCAAAATAGAATTTAAAAAATTGCCGATATACCTAAAAAACTCATTTTAACAGTAAGTGGTATAAAATAAAACAAATATGAGAAATAGTGACATTAGATGATCTTTCAAAAAGAAATAACCAATATTAGAAACATACATTTGTGCTGGGGATGTAACTCAGTGGTAGAGAAGTGGCCTTGCTTGTGCAAAAACCCATATTGATTGGGTTTATTTTGACAAAATCATATATGGTTCAATTTGATTTGCTCACTTTCAGTCCTCACTACCTTTTTCCCCTTCCATTCTCCCTACCAATATTCTCCTTCCTCTACTTACTCATCTTCCTTTAACTCATTTATTTTTAATTGGTGCTTACTACATATATATAAACATGGAATTTACAATAGGTTTATATATGCACATAATATTTTGTTAAATTTATTCCACATTTCTTCTCCTTTTCTGCCCCTTCTCTCTATTTCTCAGTCCTAATCTTTTCTATAACTTTATAAAATCCAATCACCTCACTTTCCCCTTTTCTTGCTGTAGCTGCCATGCATGAAAGAAAACATTTGACCCTTGATTTTCTGAGTCTGATTTATTTCACTTAGCATAATGTTCTTCATTTACATCCATTTACTGCTAAATGTCAAAATTTAAGTCTTTTTTATTCCTGAGTAAAACTGCTCTATGTGCCTATGTGTATGACATTTTCTTTCTTTTTTTTTTTTTATTTTGTGGTGCTGGGGATTTCACCCAGGGCCTTGTGTTTGCCAGGCAGCACTCTGCCAGCTAAGCTCTATCCCCAGCCAATGTGACATTTTCTTAATCCATCATCTGTTGAATAGCATCTAAACTGCTTCAATAAGTTGGCTATTGTGATTATGCTACTATAAATATAAATGTGAATGTATCAAAATATACTTTTAATTACATATAGTTATATATATATATGGGGCACTTGACTGATATTCAATATTCATGGCTATTCAGAGATTTTTTCTGATACAAATATAAATCAGTCATGAGAAGAACAGAACAACACTTCACTGATGATCAAATATATAAAGCCATGCTTTATTAATGTAAATATTTCTTAATGTAGAAAAAATTATTTATGTAAAAATATCACCTCCATTTTTATTTGCCCTTTTTTCTTGGCAGTGGATTTGACTGTTCTGTGCCTTCTGTACACACTTTTGTTTTTTCATTCTGGTAAAATATGCATAAAATTAAATTTACCATTATAAACATTTTTAAGGGTACAATTCAGTACCACTTAGTGTACTTGCAGTGTTATCAAACAATCACAACTCTTTAGTCCCTGACATTTTTTATATATAAAAAAATTCAGTGCCAAAACCCATTCCCAATTTCTCCTTCCCTCAGATTCTGAAATGACTAAGATGCATTTTTTCTCTAATGTATTTGCTTTTGTGTTAAAATTTTAAATAATTTTACCTATGCAGCATGTGGCAAATTTCTTTAATTTCTTTCCCTTAACATAATGCTTTCAAGGCCATGCATATTATATTCTACTTAAACCTCTTGATGAGTACAATTCTACTATGTGTACATACCAAATTTTAGTTATGACATTTGCAGTACTATGGATGAATCCAGGTGAACTCTTCCATTAAGCAACATTCCCAGACCAATTTATTATTACTTTTTTCATTTCAAGTCTGGGACTCCATAAACCTGCTCAAATTTGTGATTTCCCTGCCTACAGCCTAGAGTTCCTGGAATTCTAGGTTGCACCACGATGCCTGGCAGTTATCAGTTAGTCTGCTATTAGATATATGGATTTTTTGTACTTTTTGTTATTTTGAATAATTCAACTATAGATATTCATATACAAAATGTTTTCTATGTTTTTAGTCATTTTTGTACATGTATGTAGTGAATGCTCATTCATTTTGTAATTAATTGCTATTTTTGTTATTATTATTTATATATTTATTACATTGAATACATGAAGGTGATTTCCACAGTATTTCAAACATTTTGCATTATCCCAGAGATGTAAAGAATTTGCAATTTTCCACAGTTTTGATTTTTTTTAATCTTTTTTTTTCATGTTTTTGGGGTTTTGGTAGATTTTAATACTGTTTTTGTTTACAGCACACAATGCAACAACATTTAGATAGAAAAAATTTCAAACAATCTCTAACTTATGACTCTGAACAAAAAAAAAATACTATATACAAGAAAGCACAGGGCTTACACAGGCCATAGTTATCAAAATCTACATTCCTAGGAGCCAGTTTGTACATTTCAGTTTCTTTCAGGTCAACAAAACTTTATGGAACCACATTGATTTCATAGGCGGAAATAATGCAGGCGCTCTGGAATGCGTAAGGTATCTCTAATGGTATGGTCTCTGATATTTGGGTGAATACGAAGAATGCATAGTGGTATTGCAGTATGAAAGCCTAAAATACCAGTGTTGTGTGTGTAGCTCTAATCGTTTCTCAAAAAGGGAAAATAACTGACCTTCAGCTCAGGCTAAAAATTTTTTGAGACAACTCTTTAAATACAAGAAAACACTGTTAACATTTTCTTCTTACTTTCATGATAATCTTACATTTTGCACAGAACTTTTTGTTTAGTAAAGAGTAAATGTTTTTCTTGCATTAATTTTGCACTCTAAGGCTCTATTGCCAAATCTAAATTCATGAATGCCTAATTCTGCTTTCTCGTAAATTTTTACAATTTTTGCTATTAAAATTAGGTCTATGGTTAATTTTGAGATAATTTTTTATAGGAATCTCACTCTTTTCTATGTAAATAAGCATTCATCTTAACCTTATTTGTGGAAGAGACTATTATTCCTCTATTAAAATATCTTGACCACTCTGTCAAAAATAAATTGCCCTCAGGTGTGTGGTTTATTTCCAGACCTCAAATTTTCTTCTCTTGATCTATTTTTAAATTGTGTTCCTTTAAACTCTTTTAAAAAAGCTTCAAATACGTATTATGCTTAAGGTTATAAGATTCACTAAGCTCACTAAGATATATGATAGGTCCTGTTAGATTGTTTTAACTTAAGGATATTAGAAATTAACAAGAATTATTATTAAGAATAATTATAATAGAACATTTTACATTTTAAAGAACAAATTTTCTATTATGTATGGCAAATAGAGAAACCCATTGAATTCTGTGATTTTTCCATGATGATGATTTAGAGGAAGTTCACCAAATATCTGTTGTAATGGCAATATGTTATCATGGCTTTACTGGAAATTATTGCACTTGTTTTTGTGCTTCTGGTATTCAAAAACAGGGTCTTGCACATGTCAAACAAGTACTCCACCACTTAACTATAACAATAGCCCCATAAATGTTTAAACTCAATTATAAGAAAAACTTACAGAATATTCTATGTTAATTGCATAAAGCATAAATTATCATATTAAACAGTTATACAAATAGTTATTGTAGCCTGTATTAACTGATGAATACAAGATTGTAGGTGAAACAAATGAAAATATTTTATTGCCTAGCTTAATGTGAGTCCCCTTAAACATTCATTAACACATTTAATTTTCTTGAAAAACCTATGAATATTTAATGCAAAAATTATAACACTGTATTATGAAAATAATGCACAAACAAAACAATTCTTGAACAATGAAAGAAAAACAGTCTAAGATTTTTATATATTTCAATTATTAAATTCATACTATAGTTACTCAATACAAATTGTAATATGTTAATATACATACTGTAATCCTTAGAGCAACTAGTAAAAATCAAAAGCTGTCATATTTTAATACTGATAAGAAATTAAACTGAATCCAACAGGTATTTGTTTAAGAATGTTCATTGGCACTGTAGTCCTAATAGTGCAAAACAGAAAATAACTGAGATGTTTTTCAATACTGAAGTGGATGAACATATTGTCATGCATCTACACAATAAAACACTGCTCAGCAATACAAAGGAGCATATTATTGAAGCACATACCCTTGTTGAATCTCACATTGTGTTCAAAAGCACTTGGACATGAACTCACATATGTTATATGATTTTGTGCCAAATTAGCACATGGTTCAAAAAATCATAATCATAACTTATTCATCTGGCATAGGAAAATGTTGGCTGGGAAGATCCACAAGAATTTTTTCTTGGGATATTGTAAATATTCTATGCTTAAAACAGTAAGGTTTTATAGAAGTATTTGTCAAAGCTGCATAGTTAATATTTGTTATATTCAATATGTATCCATCTAAATTCACCCAAAAGTAAATCAAGTGGGATCTGACTAGGGAGTGGGTGGTAACATAGAAAAAGTAAAATAGCACATAAATAGCAGATGTTGAATCTGGATGACAGGTATATTGTATTCATTTTATTTTATGTATTTTTAAATTTTATGTAATAAACCATTTGTATAAATATAAATATCTGATCTATATTAGTTCTTAAGATCTTGGTTGTCTTTTGGACTATGATAGATGAAATTGATTATGGGGGCTTTCTGAGCAAGACTGGTTTTATTCCTTTGTTAAAATATTATTATTTTAACAAATAATAATAAATAATAATAAATAAAATATTATTTATTCCTTTGTGAAAGTCTAGAAAATCATGTGAAAGCATCACATGATTGCTTTGTGTGTGTGTGTTTTGTCTGCACATCCTATATCAATATAAATGATAAGTATGATGGGTTTCCCCAAAATTGTGTATCTTAGAATAAGAGCAACAATTTGTTTTTTGTTTTAAAGTAGGACATGCTTACTGATCTTATAAATTTTAATATTCTAAGGCATTTTTATATATGTCCTAACCTTGGGCAGGGGGAACACGTTTACCTTTTCATTTTATTTTAACCTGCATTTAAGTGGATTTTTTAAAGTTTATTTTTCAGTACAGGTATTATCCTCAAGGTTACTTTACCACTGAGTTGCATCTCCAGCCCTATTTTATTTTTTAATTGTGAGACAGGTTTTCACTAATTTGCTGACACTGGTGTCTAACTTGCATTCCTCCCACCTCAGCTTCCTGAGTGGTGATTACAATGTAAAGATAGAAAGAGCCTGCACCTGTGTAAATATGAGGCTCTTTCCAAACTGCCCTCAACCCCTCATAAAAGCTGCAAAGAATTTTTGTCTCTTATCTTATCTGTAAAGGCCAGGTGGCTGACCGAAAAGCAAACTTTGCTGGCACTAAAGCAAACTTAAAAATAACGATCACCCTCCTCTCGGTGGTCAGGGTGACCCAGAACTTAAAATAACATGCTTTGTATACAATTTTATATGTTAGCCAATCAAAAAGAGCACTGTAAAACTGCTTGCCTTTCATTATAAAAACCCTGCTAAACATGGGCTCAGGGCCTCTTAGCTTCACCGGTTACCGAGTGCGCAGAGGACCAAGCTTGAGCTTGTTAATAAATGACTCTTTGTGGTTTGCATTGATCATGGTCTCTGGTGGTCTTTGTGGGGTCTCAAGCTGCAGGGCACAACATCTTGGGGGACATCAGGGATACCCCAAGCCCACCCAGGCACCTGATCATAGAGTCATAAGTGACATCATTGGCCAGTGAGTAAGGCATTGCCGCATTTTTTTCTTGTCTGGATTGCCTGCAGGTTCTGGTTCTGGACTGGTAAAATCCTGGTGGACATGCTATAAAACCCCAGCAGGGTCTTGGGAGATGTCCCCTCCACCCATCGGGGTAACTCTGTCGCATCTGGGCAACTTTTGTGTTGCATCTGGGCGACTCTGTCGCATCTGGGCAACTTTTGTGTTGCGTCTGGGTGACTCTTTGTTGCAATTGGAAATTTTTGTTTTTGTCCACAAAATACCAACTAGCTAATTTTGATCTAGCGCGCTATATGTCTGTCTGTGAATTGTACCGTATGGTCTTTACTCTTGTCTCATATTAAATTCTTCATTGTGTTAGTCCACTACTATTCTCACGGTTTCTCACTCTTAAATTTCTCATTTCCAATCGGGAGGTAAATGGGTCTATAAATCTCCTAATGTAAAGGAAAAATACTAATCAATGGTCAAATTTATGTCATCCTTTTGGAATTATACAGGGAACAGGCTCATGTGACTCTTAAGACTTTCCTCCTGAGTCACTTCTCAGAGGTCTGTGCCAGAGGACGGAGCTTCAGTGTGGACCACCTAAAAGAGGGTGGGTTTGCTACACTCTGCTCCATGGAGTAGGCAATCTTCACCAAGATCTACGCTGAGTGAGGTAAGTAAGCTTCTCTCTCCATGCATCCCACATCTGTTTGAGGTGCAGCTTTCTGTCTCTTCATTTTTGGAGGGTAAAATGAGTTACACAACACTCCCACACATCCACTCCCTCCTGGATGCTCCCCTTCCCTTGCTGGTCAGACATAGGAATCCAAACTGTAGGATTAAGACCTGGGACAATTAGTATGGAAATGTCCAGGTTCCCTTTGTTCGCATAGTTAGCCATCACTAGTCTGTCATAAGCACCTCTTTGTTTGTTGAGGATGGGCTCCCTTTGTCCTCCCTCAGGTCCCCTATCTTAGGCTTAGGGATACTCATTGCAGACTACTTTACAGTCCTTCTCCTTGTTCCTCAGAGGTTTGTTTACTCCATTGCCCGTAGGCAGAGAGCTCAGCACCTCCCAGCTTACAGAGCAGGCTTAAGGTGAAACCAAAGACAAGAAAATGACCCCCAGGCCTTCACTTCAAACCTTGTAACTTTTCAGGAGGAGGAGACAGACACTAATTATAACAAAGGTCTCCTGCCATCTGCCCCTCCCCCTCTGTACTCTTGGAACACCCATGGCAGTAAGGAGTATGATATAGCAGCTCCATTCCTCAAAAGTAGTGGGAAATAATGTTTCATGATTTTCTGCATTCAAACCTAACCTGCTTTCTCAACCAGGAAAAAAAGGGTTAAAAGGTCCTAGGCAATTTTTCCCACCTGGCCTTGCTGAAATCTGCATTGAAATGTAAACTGAAGCAGTCTCAGCAGAATGGGGGGGGGGGGTGACCTGAGACAGGAAGAATAAAAAAAAGGTGTCTGTTTTAAACTCTTGGGCTGCTACACATAACTAACTCATTTTCTAGGATTCTTGTTTTGTTTTTCTTTAATGTTGCATTTTTGAGCTCATAATTTTGATCGTACATACCTAGGTTAATTATTTTTTTGATCAGTTCTTTTTTTATCCAACTCTAGAGTTATTTTTAAGCATCTGTTACATTGCAATGGAGATAAACATTACAAGGCCTTTGATTTTTTGTTATTTGTAATTCGTGCTGTCTGATGTCATGTTTTGTCTGTATCAAAACTGAGAACTCCTAAAACTAAAATTTAAAAATGGATCCAGATACTTTTAATTCACATGATTTAAAGGTTCAATTCAAATTGGGTAAACTAATAAAAGTGAAATATCTTTAGAAATAAATTGCAAGTCTCTAGGTGGTCAAACTAATGAAATGTTGATGTTAAACAACGTCTAATATCAATTGTTTCTAGGACTTTTTTTCAACAGGAAAGAGGTGGCAAATACTGTTCAGGACACTTGTCTGTTATATTGTGTTTTTTCAAAATAAGTAAATTAAATTTAACATATATGGGACTACTCAAATGTGTTTGTTAGCGACATCTGATTAATTTGCAAAGTTAAAATGCTAACTGTTAAATAACATTAGGTACTCTTAACTCCTTAAATTCCATGGGGTATCATACTTAAACATTATTGGTGCTTTCATAGGTTGGTATATAAAAAGGGTTTAAATGTGCTTTGTGTCATCACTAAACTAAAAACAAGTCCCTAAGAGTTATATCCTAACAGGTGCAATTCTATATACAAAGGATCCCAAAATTTCAACTGTGTTTCAATTAGAGTACTATAAATAACAAAATATTTAGTCTTATTAAAATAGAGTAATTTATCTAAATTCAGAAATTTCATATGAGTTGCTTCAGAATGTGAACAAAAAAAGGAGTCAACAAATAGGAAAGAGAAAATAAATGTTCTGCATATGGAAATATATTTAGTAAAAGGGAAAAGGAAATGTTTCTGGGTAAGAAAGTGCTTGTGTGATGAAATACATGAGGGTCTAAGTAAGTGCTAAGAAAGACTGTGTAATGTAAAGGGCAAGTTTCAACAAGTCTGTGTAACTAAGTTGGTTATATGTATGTGAGACAGCTAAAGCTATTAAAGGTTTTTCGTAAGGTGAAATACTAATGTTCTGATATAAACCAAAGTTTAATCTATATGGTACAATGATATGGTAAAATGACAAGGATTTCTTAGAAACACTAATTTACTCTTAACTTTGTGTCTATTAAGTTTTATTCCTTAGGACAATTAGTCTTAAAAGTTTGGGTTTATACAATTATGGTTAAACAACTGTTAAAGAATTGTACTACATTAGAGCCTAAATTTTTCTTTCAAAACTAAATTTGGTTAATATAAAGGTATCAAGGTAATTGTGAAATGGTCACTCTTTGTATATTAAATGTGTTCATATTTTCCAGATATACATCTTTAAAGAAGAAAATTTATCAAGCTGCTCTTCTCCAGAATAAACTTGTCTGTAATGGTAATTTTAAAATTAAAGAGTACATTTTATTGGGGATGTATTTCTATCATTTAATGTTCTATTATGGGACCTATTATCAATAAGATATATGTAAAATTGGTTACTTATTTCACTGAGATAAAAATTTAAATGTATATGTATTTCTAAGAGGTAGTGACAGCCTGATTTGTTTAAAGGTTCATATAGTAGAAGGTGAAAGCATTTCGCTAAACAAAAGAAAAGTTAAAAGCTCTCTCAGCCTTTCTTTGATTGATTCCTGTTTTGGATATAATGTTAGACTGTGTTAACTAATGTTCATATAGACTCAGGAATCAATATATGTAAACTTCTTAAAATGACATTTAATAAAGAGTGTAATGCGCAATAGCAAAAATGAGGCAACAATGACTGAGATTGGGGTCTCTGACCTCCAGACTGTAGCATGCCTGGTGCATGGGAGTGTTCCTGTGTAGAAGCACAAGATGCCTAACTGCTGTGGCAGTACCTTCCCTGGGGAGGCTCTGTACAGGAGTCCTATCAGCTCTTACATTGATCTCAGGCACACAGCTCTTGGGCAGATAGAAATTGTTTTGCTAGATAACCAGTGTTTCATCAGCTTCCTTCTCTAGTTCCTGCCCACCTTACAGTAACTTTCGACAGTGGACTTCTTTGAGAGCTACACAGAGTTCCTAACATTGCACTTTGCAGTTGTGGAAAAAGTTACATAGATGTTCTAGTCTCTGAAACTCTCCTGAAAACAAAGAATAATGCTTACATAGTCTTTAACCTAATAATAAGACATGTATAAAGATTGCTAACATAACCCTTTAGATCTGTATCTCCATCAGAGAACAGAGCTCCATCTGATCTCACTTAATCTTCAAAATCTGTGTTTATAAAACTTTATTTTCTAATACTCTTTTGCCCCTCACTGAACTTCAAAATTTGGTCATGCTGGTCATGGCAAAAGGGGCAAAAATTAGCTTCAGGATTAGAACATTTTACTTAAGATTTGTGAAGAGCCCTGCCTTACATGAGATAAGGCTCTGCCTCACCCTGCTGCATTTTAGAATGACTCCAAGTATGCCAGACATTAACTCATTTAAAGTTGTGCTCAAAAGTTTGATGTTTGTTGTAAAAATTACTGTGATCTCAAACAGGGTATATAATGTAGAACTCAGACAAAATTGAAGATAGCTGTTATACAAGCTGACTATACAGTTTTACTCTTGCTAATTTCATTTTGTAAAACTATTACCTGTTAACGTTTTACAGAAGTAGCTACTCCAAGAACACACAACCTAGTTAACTTGTGATAATAAGGCATCACCTCTAGAACAGATAGTGGTAACTTCCAGTACTAATACAGACTCCAGTTAGATAAAAGGGTAAATAACTGTAAAGTTATGGACATTGAAGTTAAAGCCCAGTACTCTTACTTTATGACTGGTGAGTCTGGCGTGCTGGATGATTTAAGATCAAACTTAGAGATTGTAATTAAATACAGAGGGCAAGATAGACCAGTATTTGAATCTTTTGCCCTCAGTCAGCCTGAACCCACAAACAAGAGAACTTCTCTAAGGAGCGTTGCAACTCTGGGTCACACAACCTCCTGATCAAGGAGATGGTTGAGACTAGAGGATGGAAATCACTCAGTGCATTTGCTGCAAAACAGGGTCATGGAAAAAGGGAGA
Source organism: Sciurus vulgaris (assembly GCF_902686455.1). Lineage (NCBI taxonomy): Eukaryota > Metazoa > Chordata > Mammalia > Rodentia > Sciuridae > Sciurus > Sciurus vulgaris. Next base: position 2,069,784 of record NW_027632623.1, read on the forward strand.
CATCCCTTGATGCTTCCAAAGGAAGCCACCTCAAGGAGACCCTGCCTAAACAAAGGCACTTGTGGAGCTAAGAAGCCGCTCTTAAGTTCTCTCTGAGTGACCCCTGTGGGAACTCAGCTGACTCTTTAACAAGACAAGAACCAGGTCAGTTTGACCAGCTTGATCTTAGACACCCAGCAAAACAGTTAAAACCAAACTATAGCCATTCTTGTGCATTTAAAAGAAATAATAGTTAAATGTAACTTAAGATGTACACTTGTATTAGCCCACTAGAATAAATACTGAAAGCTACAAATGAAAGAAAGATAATTAGGCAAATGTGCCTGATAACAATCAAGAGAAACTGCCAGAGTCAGAAGATTTTAGTCAGTTGAAGGCCTACAGTAACAGATAGGCTTAATCTATGTTTGCTAGTATGATTACCTAGCCCTAAGTAACAGAAATATAGAGATCTCTACTAAACACAGGTTATACCAATAAAGGGATATTTTACAAAAATCAGATGACAGTAAGTAGCTTAACTATATTTTCTGAGGACATCAATGACATTAAGAGTTAAATATTGTGTTTACACTCCGGATAACCTGGACAATGTTAAAGTCCCCAAATAAAGGCCTTGTCCTCTCCAGCCTTTGCTAGGCCTTGTTATGGGAACAACTTCTCAGTTCTTCCACCACCTGGTGAGGAATTATTGACTTCTGTCATCTTTATGATATTCATTGGCATGTTCCAGATGCTGCAACATTTACTTTGTACTAATCTCATTTCAGTGTTCATGTCTTTTTGTTCTTCTCTCATAGAAGCACCCACCCCCAGATGACTTTACAACCTGCTCTTCCCCAGCCAGACTTCTACCTTGGACTTCTCGATTGACTCAATTTTTAAAAAAGGCAACTCCAAACTGCTTGCCCCATGCACACTGCCCCCTTTCAGCTTCAAAGCAGCCAGAAAAATTGGTGCCCCTTTCTTTCCTTACAGCAGTTAGGAGTTCCTAAAGCAAAAGGGGGAGGATGAAGCCAGAATTAAGAACAGGTAGTTAGTGTAGAAATAGGGGATCAGGTCAATTTGAGGAAATGAAGGCCACGAAAGCCATCTGCCTCTGGAAGTTGGAGACTGCCCCTGGGAGAATAAAATGTTAAGGATCTCCAAAGCTCATTGATTATCAAATTTACCTGCCTTTAAAGACTGTAATCAAGGAGGTCTATGTGCAGCTCTGGGAGAATGTTGGTTTTATGCTAATCATTCTGGTGTAGTGAGGGAATCTATGGCAAAAGTCAGAGAAGGACTAGCAAACAGAAAGAACGGGAAGCTAGTCAGAGGTGTTTTGAATCCTGGTTCAATTTTTCCCCTCGATTAATTACTCTGGTGTTCACTATAATTGGACCCCTAATATTGTTGCTACTAGCTTTAACTATAGAACCTTGTATAATCAATAAGTTAATTGCTTTTGTTAAAGATAGAATAAATACAGTACAGCTAATGGTGCTAAGGGCCCAATATCAGCCCATGAAGCAGCAAGGGTTAAAACTATAGAGACCCAAGATTGGCTCTGTAAATGTTCTTGGAAAGGGGGAAGTGTAAATATAGAAAGAGCCTGCACATGTGTAAATATGAGGCTCTCCCCAAACTGTCCTCAACCCCTCATAAAAGCTGCAAAGATTTTTTGTCTCTTATCTTATCTGTAAAGGCCATTTGGCTGACCCAAAAGCAAACTTAAAAATAATGACCACCCTCCTCTTGGATGTCAGAGTGACCCAGAACAGAAAATAACATGCTTTGTATACAATTTTATATGTTAGCCAATCAAAGAGAACACTGTAAAACTGCTTGCCTTTCATTATACAAAGGCCTGTTGAACAAAGGCTCGAGGCCTCTTAGCGTCACCGGTTACCGAGTGCGTGGAGGACCGAGCTCGAGCTTGCTAATAAATGACTCTTTGTGGTTTGCATTGATCATGGTCTCTGGTAGTCTTTGTGGGGTCTCGAGTCTCTGGGCACAACAACAAGGCCTTTCATTTTGTGTTATTTTTATGTCGTGCTGTCTGATGTCATGTTTGTCTGTATCAAAATTGAGCGCTCCTATAATTAAAATTTAAAAATGGATCCAAATATTTTTAATTCACGTATTTTAAAATGTTCAGTTTAAATTGGGTAAACTAATAGAAGTAAAATGTCTTTAAAATTAACTCACAAGTCTCTAAGTGGTCAAACTAATAAAATGTTTATGTTTATAAAATGTCTAACATCAATTTTTCTAGGACTTTTCTTCCACAGGAAAGAGATGGCAAATACTGTTGGTATACTTGTCTAATATCTTGTATTTTTTTACAATAACATAAGTGAATGGGTTAACATGTATGGGATTACTCAAATGGGTGTTTGTAGAGAAAATTGCTTTGTAAACTAGAAACAAGGTCCTAAGAGTTACGTCCTATCAGGTACAATTCTATATACAAAGTGTTCCAAAGGCTTCAGTTGTGTTTCAATTAGAGTGCTATGAATAACAAAATATTTAGTCTTATTAAAATGGAGTAATTTATATAAATCAAGAAATTTCTTGGGCTGGGGATATAGCTCAGTTGGTAGAGTGCTTGCATTGTGAGCACAAGGCCCTGGAATCAATCCCCAGCACAGCAAGAAAAGAGAAAAAAAAAAAAAAAGAAAAGAAAAAGAAATTTCTTAAGAGTTTCAGAATGTGAACAAAAAGGTAACACATAGGAAAGAAAAAATGGGGGGTTCTACATTTGGAAATATATTTGGTGAAGAACAAAATGTTTCTGGGTGAGAAAGTGTTTGTGTGATGAAATACATGAGGGTCTAAGTAAGTGCTAATGAAGTCTGTGAAGGGCAAGTTTCAACAAGTTTGCATGTAACTAAGTTGGTTGTATGTATGTGACAGTTGGAGCTATTTAAGGTTTTTCCTAAGATAAAATAGTAATGTTTTGATATAAACCAAAGTTTAATCTATATGGTAAGATGAGAAGGATTTCTTAGAAATGCTGATTTGCTCTTGGCTCTGTGTCTATTCAGTTGTATTCTTTAGAAAATTAGTCTTAAAAATTGGGGTTTGTGCAATATGGTTAAACAACTGTTAGAGTATTGGACTATGTTACAGAGTCTAGACTTTTCTTTAAAAACTAAATTTGGTAAGATAAAAGTGCCAAGGTAATTGTGAAATGGTCACTCTTTGTATATTAAATGTGTTCATATTTTCCAGGTATACAAGTTTTTAAAACAGTACATTTATCAAGCTGTTGTTCTACAAATCAAACTTGTCTGTAATGGTAATTATAAAGAGTAAACTTTATTGGGGATTTATTTCTATCATTTAATTTTCTATTTTAGGACCTGTTATCAATAGGGTATATGTAAAATGTGTTACTTTTACACTGAGAAAATTTTAAGTGTAAACGTATTTCTAAAAGTTAGAGCCTGATTTGTTAAAGGTTATTATTGTGAAACATGAAAACATTTTGCCACTTTTGCCACACAAAAAGAAAGTTAAAAGCTCTCTCAGCCTTTCTTTAATTCATGTTTTTGATACAATGTTAAATTGTGTTAACTAATGTTCATATAGACTCAGGAGTCAACATATGTAAACTTCTTAAAATGACATTTAAGAAAGAGTGTAATGCACAGTAGCAAAAAAAAATGGAACAACAGTGATTGAGATTGGGGTCCCTAACCTCATAATTTTGAACAGTGGACTTCCTTGAGAGCTACACAGGGCTCCTAACATTGCATTTTGCAGCTCTACCATCTTAGATATACAGGCTCAACTTGATTCTTTGGCTGCTGTCGTCCTGCAAAATCGTCGTGGTTTGGATCTGCTGATGGCAAAGGAAGGAAGGCTTTGCCTGTTTCTTGGTGAGAAATGCTGTTTGTACACCAACTGCTCTGGCATTGTACAAGATAAAATCAAAAACCTACAAGAAGATCTGGAACGTCGTAGGAGCGAGCTCCACTCTAATTTCCTCTGGACTAGGTTATACGGGTGGCTCCCCTACCTCCTCCGGCTTAGGGGACCGCTAATCACCATTATCCTTGTGTTCACCTTTGGGCTTTGCATAATCAATAAGCTTATCCATTTCCTGAAAACATAGGCTAAGTCTGTGCGGCTCATGGTGGTCTGACAGCATTATACCGCCCTTCATAATGATGATCAGGAGCCTATAGGATCATGGATCCTATCAGGACACTGGGGCCTAAGTGTTTCTCCCTTAAGCCCTGCTCCTCCTGAGGGGCCCGCCTGAAGTGCTAAGGTAGTAGTCAATGACAGGTAAGATCCTCAGAGGAGGACAACCTAAGATAGGCACACCTTCGAGTAAGGCGGACCCCCAAACTGCTAGAGTGATGTTCCAAGATGGGTAAGACCCTCCCAGGGGCAACATAAGACAGACACACCCTTCATATAAAACAAAAAAGGGGGATATGTAGGGACTAATGACACGTTAACTAACTCAGGCTGACTCCTTACTTCCTGGCGAGTGAGCAAGATCAAGTCCTCAAAGGCGGTTTCAATAGTTAATGATGATAAATTGGACCACCATCAGGATTGGTTAGCAACAGTTTACCAAACATGATCGGCTCATGCTTGCCATATACTCCTATGGGACTCTCACCTGCATAAACCCCCTCTGCCTTGCTAACCTTTAAGCTGATTGGTTCCTGCCTAGCCTCCACCCTACACAAAATCTGTGTGAATTCCTCAATAAACGAGTTCCTGCTGTGACTGGTCTCCCTGACGCGGCTGATTGTCCTCTGCCCAGATGGCTGGGAGCAGGCAGTCAATCCGCCCTACTTAACCCGGTCTGACCTTGTTGGGGAGTGTGCCCTTCCCTTGTTGCTGATCGAGAAGAAGAAGGGGGCTTAAGATCCCAACACCCCTGAGGTTCTGAGTCTGTGAAGTTCTATGCAGGGGAGTAACCCTAGAAAAACCAATCAATGACTAAGGTATTCTTAATTCTCCTTTTTACAACAGTCCTGCAAATGACACTTTTTGCATCTCAAGACATACAATCTAGGGGTTTGTCCTGAGGGAAAGAAATATCCAGTCTTTATTAAGGAGGAAACCAGTTATAGCTGATTCCTGTGCAGAAAATTATATCACTGATCCATGGAGGACAGGACATTAGGAGAAGCAGGGCTTTGTGGGTATTCAAATATGCTCAGGTTGTCAGTATGAAAGGAGATTTTGGTGATCATTTGGCATTGCATCCACAGCCATTGCAGTCACGATCATCTGACACCTTCTTCGATCTTTCTTTTTTTTTTTTTCTTTTCATTTTCCTTTTGGCATTTTACTTGGAAAATTCTGACCAGCAGAGTGCTGCGCAAAATGCACGATCAGTGATGGTTGTGGATCTTGCCTATAATCTGAGGTAGGGGTGAGTCAGAGGAAGGTGTTTCTCTTGGGAAAGGCCAGTTTCTTTCAATGAGGGAATGCCTCATCAACTTAGTTAGATGATGTCAGGAAATAGAAAGAGGCAAAGTGATAGCTTACATAGTCTGGATTCCCAGAACCCACATTTGCTGGAAAAGGAAACATTCCACATCCAATTTCAATCTTCCTCTCAGTATGTTTGTAGGTTTTTCTCTCGATAATTATTAGAACAGGATAAGGGCTGAAATTCATATCCCTGATCTCTCAATGATTCAGTTGCACTTGGTTACCAGTGCTCCTGTGACATGAGAGCAAAATGGGAGAGCTGTTGTTATCCAGGTGGAAGGGGCGGGCATCAGGCAGGTGAGGTGGGAAAGGCTGGGTGATTCCAGGCTCCAATTGAACAGTTGTTTTCTCTCCTCAGAGGGTTTTTTGAAGCCTTGTGCAACATGGAGTTTGAGCAGTGACTTCCATGACTTGGCACCCGCACCGCAGATTCCACCTGAGATCAGAGAGGAAAAGCCTGACAGCTCGATGGCATTACGGTTCCCATGGCAACCAGAGAACCTTCATCTCCTGACTGCTTCACATCAAGATTGAAAACAAGCACCAGCTCAGTTGTGATGTTCACAGGAAAGAAGAAGGGAACAAGTGCCAGGGAACTTAGGTTTTCCAAAATGTGATTCTAACCTCTTCATTCCGGAGAGCACAGCCCTGTGGTCCATGGATCCCTCCAGGACCAGGCAGAAACCTGACAGCTCACACTAAGCTGTAAGACCGCTAGGTGTCGCTGCACTCATTTGGCTGCACCGGGCATCATGACAGGGGGCAATTATCCCCCACCAGTTCCAGTGGGCCTGATTGGGTGGAGGTGTGCTTGGGGACACGTGGATAAACAAGCCATGCACAGCTCCAGCTCTGTTTCCTTCCGATCCCACTCCTGCTGCACGGGGCACACCCGGAATATCCCAGTCAGAAAAACGAGCCTAGCCTCCTAGCTTCCACACCGAATCATGGCTGGTGAGAGCTTAGGGCAGTGGAGCATGGAGTGAGCATGGTGGCTTAGGTAATCTTTGAATTGGGACACTTCACACCCACTCCTGAGGGTTGCTCCTTTTTTCCTAGAAAGTTCAGCCAGGTGACAGCTGGAACCTGGGAAGTGGATCTTCTAGGTGCAGGTGGGTGCCTCTTCTGAAGGCTAATATTAAGCAGCTTTTATTTAAAAGTAATAATACAGACTTCTCCCAGGAGGAAGAAGGGGGCCATGGCTGATATTCTAAAGTCCCCAGAAGTGAGCGCACCCTACATCTTTCATAGGTTAAAGTCTCTTTTGTTCTCCAGTTCTCTCCCCCCTTATCTCTCCTTCCTGCCTATGTGACTAGTCCTGGTTTTTCATAAAGTGAGAAGCCATGGGCAGGGGGAAGGCCAAGGTGACTCAGGCAGATAAGGGCCCAGGGGGCATTAATTAGCAGCTCCATGCTTGCAGTCCTTGATAAAGGCAGGTAAATTTGGTAATCAATTGGCTCTGGAGATCCTTGACATTCCATTCTTCCAGGAACAATCTTCAACTTCCAGAGGCAGAAGGCTTCATGGCTTCATTTCCTCAATTTGACCGGATCCCCTATTTCTACACTAACTACCTGTCCTTAATTCTGGCTTCATTACTACAGGTAGTACTTACTTGGCAAATAAAATCTGGAATTACTTTGTGAAAAATGGAGTTCTTAAAACCAATGCCCTTCTCTCCAGTGCAGAGTGCTCTGAAGTTCTCAGGAGTTTGAGGAACAACATTTGAAAATAATTCAAACATTCACCATCTAAACAAATTTAAAAAATCTCCTTTGATAACTTTGCTGCCAGAGATACCTCTCCTTTCTGGAGTTTCAATAAATTTTGTTGACATTCTTCAATTTTTTTTCTTAAAAGACTTATCCATTTCTTTTAAATCTCACTGCAAGTTTTTCCACTGTTGCTTCACTGTCTATTGGAAAAAGAAGTGACCAGAATATTAACATAACTTATAAGTTGTTTTATGTTTCTTATGGATTTCAGAAAAGTCCAAAAAGGAAATAAAATTAACATTTAAATCTAGAAACTCACCAGCATAATCCAAAGTAGTCCAAACTAAAGCATTATTTGAAACATTTAGGGTTTTTAATCCCACTGTTTTGGTGATAACATGGTTTGCACACACTTTAAACACCTGGTCTCTTCTCATTAGGATCTGATAGTAATTCTTCATTGTATGCCAAAGAATCTTTATATCTACAACACCTCGCTCCTTCTTCTGACTGACTTCTTTATCCTACCTATAAAGTATGGCTCTCTCTTTAAACAAAATTTCTTCACCTTCTTCTCCACATTTTACTTCTACCTATGAAAAAAGATAAACTCATCTGTAAGCTGATGCATATAATTCCATAACAAATTTTAAAAATCCAAATTATTAAACAGATTTTCCTTGTAAAGACATTAATAGATTTTATTTTATAGGTTAAGAGGCTTCAAAAAGTGCTGGATCTTGAAAAGAAATATTAACTACTGACTGAGGTTGAAAAATGACAAAATAATTTTTCTAAAACAGCATTCTTGTCCAAAAACTATAAAAGGATACTTTTTACTGAAATGACTTTGGCAAGTATGGAAATTACTTTATTCCCAGAATTACAGTATGAAAATGAACATGATATTCTAAAAACATATGAAAAAAAATATTTTTATCAACAATTGCATATACTAGTTACAAAGCAAAATCTATATACAAACTTTAAAAAGAGGGCTTGTTAGGTCAGAAATTAGATGACTGTAGGGGGCAAAGCTCAGCAGCTAGAACAAAGACCAGCCCACCAAAGGTGACCAGAAAGTTCACAGTGAAAGAATGGACTTCTTTTAAGCTGTTTTATCTCAACTCCCTAAGGTCTCCCTCCCAGTGACGGGAACAAAGCCCTTAAAGCTGTTCCAGAAATCAGCCCCAAACAGGGAGTAAAAGGGTAAATTGAGCCAGATAGCCAGATAGTGCTCAAACAGTAGGATTACCAGAAACTATTGACCAGAATCTATGCCCTGTTGTAAAACATTGTGAAACATGTTGTATGTTATCAGCAAACCCAGACCCCCTTTGAAATTTTCGGGTAGCTTTGTCCCCCTTTTCCCTTTCATGTGTGACCCCTCCCAATGTGTGGTCTCTGCCTTTATAAACCTACAAGATTTTCTGCTAGGGACTCGACTCCTCGAGTTGGGTCCCAGTGCGCTGGAATAAACACCTCTTGCGGTTTGCATCAAGTGACGCCTCCTGCGGTTGATTGGGGTTGCCATTGATCCATGGGACAGAGTTGGGGTTTCCTTTTTGGGGGCCTTACATTTGGGGGCTCGTCTGGGATAAGACGGCCCCACCTCATCCGCGGAGTCGACCTTGGAGGTAAGAAGGGGTACCCCAAAGTTGTCTGTCTTTGTCTTGTGTTTTGTTAGTTGGTCTGGTTCTGTGAGCGCGCTTTCGGTTTTGGTGGCAACCATTCGGTGACTCGTGAGAGTGGCCGAACAGTGGTTGGTAGACGTGCCTGGGGGGCCACAGGTTGCAGCCCTGGGGGACGCCCTAAGGGTGGAGGAGAGCCAGGGACGCCTGGTAGTCTCTGTAGGTAAGGGCACTGATTGGGTTCAATTGGTGGATCAGAGATTGGTGCCCGTCTGTATCTGGTTCTGTTTTGTGTTTGTGGTGGAGGTGGAGGAAGGGATGGAACAACTTCGGGGTTCTCGGCCCGGACTACTCTCGGGTGGACCCCAAAGGTTCCTTCTCTGGACTCCCCCTCCCGACAGCCCTGAAGGGTAACTTAGCAAAGTAGCTTCAGTCTCAAAAGTAATGAAAAATAAGGTCTCATAATTTTAACATCCAACCTGTCCGGATGAGATGGCTAAAATGCCTTAGACACCGAGTTTCTGTTAAAACTTGTTAGATCCTTCCAGATCTCAGTCAAGGCTTACATTGAAATATAAATAAAGGAAGCCTAAAGGCTCAGTAGGAGACCGGTCTCAAACCCAGGGAAAGAAAAGGTAAAAAGAGTCTTTAAAACTCCAGCAAAGTAAATGCTATGGTAATTTACTAAAGTAACTAACGGCCTTATCATTTTTCCAGGACTCTTGTTCTTTTTTTAATTATATGTTTTTTGAGCTCATAATTTTTTGATCAGTTCTATTTTTATTCAACTAGAGTTTTTGAACATCTGTTACATTGCAATGGAGATTCACTTATAAAGTTACAAGGCCTTGATTTTGTTATTTGTATGTTGTGCTGTCTAATGTCATGTTTTCTCTGTATCAAAACTGAGCGCTCCTAAAATTAAGATTTAAAAATGGATCCAGATACTTTTAATTCACATATTTTAAAAAGGTTCAAATTGGGTAAACTAATAAAAGTAAAACGTCTTTGAAAATAACTCACAAGTCTCTAGGTGGTCAAGCTAATAAAATACTGATGTTAATAAAGTGTCTAATATCAATTGTTTCTAGGACTTTTCTTCAACAGGAAAGAGACAGCAAATACTGTGCAGGACACTTGTCTGATATCTTGGTTTTTACAGAATAAGTGAATTAGAGTTAACATTTATGGGATTACTCTAATGTGTTTGTAGAGACATCTGATTAATTTACAAAGTTAAAATGCTAATTGTTAAATAACATTGAGTATTTTTAAGTCCTTAAATTCCATGGGGTATCATACTTAAACATTATTGGTGTTTTCATAGGTTGGTAAATAAAAGGGTTTAAACTTGCTTTGTGTCATCACTAAACTAAAAACAAGGTTACTAAGAGTTATGTCCTAACAAGTGCAATTCTATATACAAAGGGTCCCAAAAGTTTCAACTGTGTTTCAATTAGAGTACTATAAACAACAGAATATTTAATCTTATTAAAATAGAGTAATTTATCTAAATTCAGAAATTTCATAAGAGTTGTTTCAGAATGTGAACAAAAATGGGTCAACAAATAGGAAAGAGAAAATAAAAGATTCTGGGTATGGAAATATATTTAGTAAAAGGAAAAAGGAAATGTTTCTGGGTAAGAAAGTGCTTGTGTGATGAAATACATGAGGGTCTAAGTAAGTGCTAAGAAAGTCGGTGTAAGTAAAGGGCAAGTTTCAACAAGTTTGTGTGTAACTAAGTTGGTTATATGTATGTGAGACAGCTAAAACTATTTAAGGTTTTTCCTAAGGTGAAATACTAACGTTCTGATATAAACCAAAGTTTAATCTATATGGTAGAATGACATGGTAAAATGACAAAGATTTGAAACACTAATTTACTCTTAACTTTGTGTCTATTAAGTTTTATTCTTTAGAACAATTAGTCTTAAAAATTGCGGTTTATACAATTATGGTTAAACAACTGTTAGAGTATTGTACTATGTTACAGAGTCTACATTTTTCTTTAAGAACTAAATTTGGTAAGATAAAAGTGTCAAGGTAATTGTGAAATGGTCACTAATTGTATATTAAATGTGTTCATATTTTTCAGGACCACAAGTTTTTAAAGCAAGGAATCTATTAAGCTCTGCTATTCTCCAGATTATACTTGTCTGTAATGGTAATCTTAAACTTATAAAGAGTAAATTTTATTGGGGATTTATTTCTATCATTTAATGTTCTATTATAGGACCTGCTATCAATAGAGTATGTGTTAAATTTGTCACTTTTTACACTGAGATAAAGAATTTCAAATGTAAAGGTATTTCTAAACATTAGAGTCTGATTTGTTTAAAGGTTAATATTGTGAAACATGAAAGAAACATGAAAACATTTTGCCACTAATCACACAAAAGGAAAGTTAAAAGCTCTCTCAGACTTTCTTTGATTCATGTTTTAGATACTATGTTAAATTGTGTTAATTATAAAGTTTATATAGACTCAGGAAACAGTATATGTAAACTACTTAATGATATTTAAGGAAGAAGCAAAGATCAACATCAGAATTAGAACACTTAAGATCTGTAAAGAGCCCTGTCTTACCTGAGATAAGGCTCTGCCTCCCACCTTACTGCATGTTAGAGTGACTCTAAAATAAGTCAGACTTCAGCTTATTTAAAGTTATAGTCAAAAGATTGGTTCTTGTAAAAGTACTGTGATCTCAAGTACAGGATAGAATGTAGTTCTCAATCAAAATTCAAGATAGCTATTATACAAGCTGAATATATTTTTACTCTTGCTAATTTCATTTTGTAAAACTGTTACCTGTTAATGTTTTGCAGAAGTAGCTGCTCCAAGAACACACAACCTAGGTAACTTGTGATAATAAGCCATCACCTATAGAATAGATAGTGGTAACTTCCAGTGCTAACGCAGACTCCAGTTAGATAAAAGGGTAAACAACTGTAAAGTTATAGACATTGAGGTTAAAACCCAGTACTCTTACTTTATGACTGGTGAGACTGGCTTGCTGGATAATTAAGATCAAACTTAGAAATTGGAGTTAAATACAGAGGTCAAGAAAATACATATTTGGGTCTTGCCCTCAACATCAGCCTGAACCCAGGGAATAAGAGAACTTCTCTAAGGAGCTTTGCAACTCTAGGTCACACAACCTCCTGATCAAGGAGACTGTTGAGACTAGAGGATGAAAAATCACCCAGTGCATCTGCTGCACAGGAGGGTCATGGAAAAAGGGAAACATCCCTTGATGCTTCTAAAGGAAGTCACCTCATCAAGAGACCCTGCCTAATCAAAGTCACTGGTGGAGCTAAGGAGCTGCTCTTAAGTTCTGTATGAGTGACCCCTGTGGGAACTCAGCTGACTCTTTAACAAGATAGGAACCAGGTCAATTTGACCAGCTTGATCTTAGATACCCAGCAAAACAGTTAAAATCAATATATAGCCATTCTTGGGCATTTAAAGGAAATAATAGTTAAATGTAACTTAAGATGTGCACTTGTATTAGCCCACTGGAATAAAGACTGGAATCTACAAATGAAAGATTCTTCAGCAAATGTGCCAGATAACTATCAAGAGAGACTGCCAGAGTCAGAAGTTTTTAGTCGGTTTAAGACCTTCCTAAGCTACACAGGTAGACTTAATCTATGTTTGCTCGTATGATTATCTATTCCTAAGTAACAGAAGTACAGAGATCTGTACTAAACACAGGTTATACCAATAAAGGGATATTTTACAAAATCAGATGACATTAAGTAGCTTAACTATATTTTCTGGGGACATCTATGACATTAAGAGTTAAATATTGTATTTACATTCCTGATAACCTGGACAATGTTAAATCCCCAAATAAAGGCCATGTCCTCTCCAGCCTTTGCTAGGCCTAGTTATGGGAACAATTTCTCAGTTCTTTTACCTCCTGGTGGGAGATTGACTTCTGTCATTTTCATGATACTCAGTGGCATGTTTCAGATGCTGCAACATTTACTTTGTACTAATCTCATTTCAGTACTCATGTCTTTTTCTTCTTCTATCATAGAAGCATCCACCCCCAGATGACTTTACAACCTGCTCTTCCCGAACCAGGCTTCTTCCTGGGACCCCTCGATTGACCCGATTTTTTAAAAAAAAGGAACTACAAACTGCTTGCCCCTCGCTGCCCCCATTCAGCTTTGAAGCAGCTAGAATGACCGACGCCCCTTTTCATTTCCTTAACAAGCAGTTAGGGGTTCCTAGAGCTAAAGGGGGGAATGAAGCCAGAATTAAGGTCAGGTAGTTAGTGTAGAAATAGGGAATCAGGTCAATTGAGGAAATGAAGCCATAAAGTCATCTGCCTCTGCAAGTGGAGACTGCCCCTGGAAAAATGGAATGTCAAGGATCTTCGGAGGCCATTGATTACCAAATTTACCTGCCTTTATCAAGGACTTTTTATCGAGGACTGCAAACAAGGGGCTGCTAATTGCTGGCCCACCCCCTGGGCTCTTGCCTGCCTGAAATCACCTAGTCACCTTCATCAGGGAAAGAGTAAGTGCTGTACAGGTACTAATGCTCAGGCAACAATACCAGTCCCTCCACCAAGGAAATAGCTTTGGAGAAGAGTATATAGAGATAGAAGTTCCATGATTAGAACGTACCAGAAAAGAAAATGGGGAAATGAAAGAATGGACATTTTTTTAAGCTGTCTGTTTTATCTCAACTCCCTAAGGTCTCCCTCCCATTGACGGGAACAAAGCCCTTAAAGCTGTTCCAGGAATCAGCCCCAAACAGGGAGTAAAAGGGTAAATTGAGCCAGATAGCCAGATAGTGCTCAAACAGTAGGATTACCAGAAACTATTGACCAGAATCTATGCCCTGTTGTAAAACATTGTGAAACATGTTGTATGTTATCAGCAAACCCAGACTCCCTTTGAAATTTTCGGGCAGCTTTGTTCCCCTTTTCCCTTTCATGTGCGACCCCTCCCGATGTGTGGTCTCTGCCTTTATAAACCTACAAGATTTTCTGCTAGGGACTTGACTCCTGGACCCCTGTGTGAGTCACGAGTCAGGTCCCAGTGCGCTGGAATAAACACCTCTTGCGGTTTGCATCAAGTGACACCTCCTACGGTTGATTGGGGTTGCCGTCAATCCATGGGGCAGAGTTGGGGTTTCCTTTTTGGGGGCCTAACAGATGGAAAGTTCCACTGACTCTTTACACCCACCTGTCACTCAACAGGACCCCTTCCCATCCCAGTCTATAAAAACCCTGGGCATCCAGGGCCACGTGTGATTTTCTCCAGGTCCCTTATACCTTTGGGGGTCTGGGAATTTCACCTGAGAGCCAAATTCAATAAAGCTTGCTTCAGCCACTTTCTGTCCCATTTTATTTGGCTGCTAACTGTGCCCTCCCAGACCCGCCGAGCTTACATTTGTTCCCACCACCAAGCAGGCCTGAGCTTACAGGCTTAGGTATCAATCTGTGATAGAGCATTTGCAAAGCATGTCTGAGGTCCTTGGGTTCAATCCCTAGCACTGTTAAAAGAAACAAGGAAAGAAACTAAAATATACTGAATACTAAAGTATACTAAAAGTATACTGAAGTAAAAGCTGAATGCCTAAACCAGGCACAGTGGTACATGCTTGTAATCCCAGTTACTCTGGAGGCAGAGGCAAGGAGGATTTCAAGTTCAAGGACAGCCTCAGCAATTTAGTGAGAACCTAAGCAACTTAGCAAGACCCTGTCTCAAAATAAAAAAATGAAGGACTAAGGATGTAGCTTAGTGGCAAATACTCCTGGGTTAAACCCCCAGTACCAAAAACAAAAAACAAAAATAAAAAAAACAAAAACACTGGCATCCAACAAATAGAGCTATGACTTCAGATTATAAGTATTCTGAAAGAAACAACCATAGTCCTAACAAATCAATCCAGGGTAAGTTTTCAGCTTAAAATTAAAATTAAGTAATCAGTAATGCTGTGCTGACAATGTGGTCCATCGCATAGGGTGCTTGCCTAGCATGCACAAGGCCGGGGTTCCAATACCTAGCACTGCAGAACTGCAGGGAAAAAAAGTACTTAGTAAAATTTTCATTCCCTGACATTTACTTCTGGTAATAAGACTATTGGTGCAAAATGAATATCTTCACTATGAACTACTTCTTCATCACTACCATCTTCATCTTCACCAGCTTTACTGGTTGTCTGTGTTCCAAACACAGTTGCTCCAGTATTTGCCCACTGGAAATTTGTATCTGAGTAAAAAATTAGCATATGTAAACCACATAATCTAATTTTTAAATGTTTTTAAAATCCTGCTCTTAGATTATTAGTACAACATTATCATTTCCAACAACTGATACATCTATTAAAAATGTTTACAATAAGCCAGGTAGGGTGGCTGGGGAGGCAGAGGCTAGAGGACTGAAATTTCAAAGGCAGTTTCAGCAATTTGGTGAAACTTTAAGTAACTTAGTAAGACTCTGTCTTAAAATTAAAAAAAAAAAAAGGCTGGGAATGAAGGTCAGTAGAGCATCCCTGGGTTCAATCCCAGAACCACCAACACCCTCCAAAAAGTTTAAAATATTCTGGCAAGTTCAACTCACACACAAAACTGCAATGAATTTATACTTTCAGTTACTATAACAAGCACATCTTATATTGAAGCAAGAATTCAATACGCAAGAAAACAAATATAATAAACCTGATACTCTGCAATTAAACAAAACAAATGGAAGAACTGAGAAATTCAGGAACTATTTCTGTGAAAAAATAAGCACACTGATTCCTGATTTCTGTCACACCTTAAGAACAAATTAAATTAAGTAAAACAAAGTAAGAAAGTAAGAAAAGAAGATGGTGAATGGAATGATCTCACTAAAATGGAGAAGTGATGGTCAGGAGAGAATGTAGTAGGTAAGGCTTATTTAAGAAAGTCTCCCTCTTTATGTTTTTCCTATTTTACACATTCATATGCAATTATGATACAGTACTTGGTTATACTGAGCAAACACACCAATTTTCATTTGGCACTTTTTTTGCAGATAACTGTACCCAATATATTGCTATATCTGCTGACTTATTAACACTTTTACTTTTTAGGCTATTAGGTTAAAACAAAAATAAAGAAACCTGTTATTAGGGAAGCCATAAATTCTAATGTAACATCATATCCCAAAGTAGTTTACTGCTTCTGCAAGTAGCAAAAGCTATGAAAAAAAAAAAAAAGTGTAACTAAGTGGGGATACTAGTTATTTGAACTGCATTAATCATTTGAGAATATACCTTCAATAAAATTTATTCCATAAATCAAACATCTTATGTAAGAACATTTTAGATAGTTCAGACATGAAATTTTTATTTCACAGACATGAAACGTAAGAATGAGAAAACAAAATGAACAGCCTTATGCTAATAATCTTGAAACAATTAAATGATGAAATCATTTTTACAAATATACTGTTTTATATAAATGTTACCAAATGGATTAAAAATAGAAATATCACTGATACTGAGAAAGCACATTATTTATAAATTTACTTTAGCACCATAAATTGGCATGACCATAATACTAAAATCCAAATCACCTTCCTAAAAAAAATGCAGATTCATGGATGGAGATACAATTTAGTAGAGGGCTTGCCTACTATGTATGAGGCCCTGGGGTCCATCCCTAGCACCTTAAGAAGGGAGAAAAAAAAGTAGATTCCTAATTCTTGAAATATCAACAAATCAAATCTAAAAGTACTTATAGTTAAAAGAATAATATTACCAAAGTCAGAATTATTCCAAAACTGAAAAATAGTTCTGCATTTAAGGACAGGGAAGATCATTAAAGTAATTCATACAAAATTTTAAAAATTCTTATGACTATATTATTAATAATGAAATTAATCAGTGTGTGGTCCTACAGATCTGTAATCCCAGAGATTGGGAATGATGAGGCAGGACAATCACAGGGTTAAGGACAGCCTTAGAAACTTAATAAAACCCTGCCTCAGATTAAAATTTTAAAAAGAGGTGGGCAGTATACACTCAGTGATAGAGGACACCTGAGTTCAATCCCCAGTACAATCAATCAACCAATCAGAGAAGTTCTTTATTATGAAAACACTTAATAAATGGGGAAACATTACTTCAGTGACAACACTGTAACAAAGGACTGGTTCTTTAAGTTGCATTGTGTTCTGTTAACATGATGATTAAAATAATTCCTTAATCTTACCTTTAGGACCAAAGGCAAAATCCCCATAATTACTGAAAGCCAAATCTGCAAACGACTGTCCTCTACCACACAAATCCAAATGAAACTGTTTTACTTTCCACTGACAAAAGAAAAAGAACAATTTATTCTTTCACTTAAGATGTTCTGAACATCAAAGATTTCCCCAGGACTGAAAAATCTAAATCTAAAAGTACCTATACTACAGGATAAAGGGGTTCAATTTCTATATTTTGGTAATTTGTGTATTTTGGTAAATTTTACATCCAATTTTGAGCTTTTTCAGTAATATCAAGTTTACAACACATTACTCACAATTAATACAATACTGTGCCAAATGCATGCCAAAAAATTAAAGAGGTAATGAACTAGTAAGCTATATTACACAATCATACAGTTTCTGCTTTGTAAAGACTTTTACAAAAAGTTGCTAAGTCAAGCAATGGAGGGGAGAATTTCAGAAAATATCTGTATAAAAAATGATTTGTGTTCTGTATTATAAAAAAACTCACAAAAACCAAATGTCTCATTTACATTTGATCATCAGAAGTTTGAAGTTATCTGAATTCTATATGATCTCTGAAATCATTATGCCTTACAAATTTGAAAATGTAAAGGTTTTAGTTGTGCAATTACTTTCCTCTTCTACCATAGTAAAACTCTAAAGTGTCTATAAATGTAATATTTGTGACTTATTTAGGACTCCTTTTGGGAAAAAAATATGTACCATATTTTACAAAGTAATACAATTTACAGAGACTCTTCTTTCACCTCAAAAAAATAAACAATTAGAATGGAAAAATGGGAAGAAAGCAATACCAAACATTAGTTTCTATTCTTGAATAATTCACCAAAATTTTAGGCTTATAAAAAAGAAATATAAGCTTGAGCAGTACTATTAAGCAAAACTAAAATAAAAATATTATCACAGTGAAATTCACCATGTAAATAAACTATTATCTCTTATGTTCAGGCAAACAGGTCAAGAGTCACAATACTATGTAATCCCTGTAATCACAGGTCTAACAATAAAGATACATGTTTATTTTCTTTGTTGGCAAGGCAGTATGACTTTCCTTCTTAGTATTTCTGATATCTTATGCCCCTTCATATCTTTATAAGTCTATCTTCTCAAACATACAGGTGTATTTTATGTAATACATGATTATAGACACACATTAAGTTTTACCTTGGCTTGTAGATTCTGTATCAGTTTCCTTTCTAATAGAAAAGTCTACAGGTTTTTTCCACTGTTCCAGAGGAAACAGATGATGAACTTACAGGTTTGGTAATAGAATCAGGTTCTTCAGATTTACAGAAAAATGCTGCAGTCACTTCAGTCCCACCTGTATACACACTGTCAGTTGTGTTAGTTATTTCCTCACTCTGGGATTTCTGCACAAAGTAACAAAATGTTATGTCATTAAATACTGACTTATACCTTGCAAGCACAAGGTCCTGGGTTCTAATCCCCAGAACCACAAAAAAAGGAGGTATCACAAAACCAGACATTAAACTGTACCACAGAGCAATAGTAACAAAAATGGCATAGTATTGACACCAAAATAGATAGGCAGACCAATGGTACAGAGGAGAAGACACAGAGATGAACCCACATAAATACAGTCACCTCATACTAGACAAAGAAGCTAATAACATACAATGGAGAAAAGAGCCTGTTCAACAAATTGTGCTGGCAAAACTATAAATCCATATGCAGTAAAATTAAATTAAACCTCTAACTCTCACCCTGCACAAAACTCAACTCAAAATGGCCGCTTTTCCCTACTAGCTGCTGCCGCCCGTGTGTCTTTCTTCTCCTGCTTTTTTGCTAATGGCTGCTGTTCGTTTTCCCCTCTAGCTGCTGCGTGTGTGTCTTCTTCTCTCTGGCTGCTGTTGCGTGAGTTTTTCCCTCTGGCTGCTTTTTTCTGTCTCGCTCTGCCTACGCTTATATCACCTCCAGGAGGCGGAGAGCAGGGCCACACCTCTTATGCAAAGATTAGGCGAGACGCTCCAAGCAGGCAATTAGTGCTCCAGAACACATGTGCATACATTGTGTGTGTGGACGATAAAATCACCTGAGTGTGCTTATGTCAATTAACCTCCTCACTGCCGATGTGATCAGGTGCCATCCCGGCACCGCCAACATGGCACAGCCCCCAACAAACAACAGAGCATTTTGTCTTGTTAAAATGGAGTAATTTATCTAAATTCAGAAATATCATAAGAGTTGTTTCAGAATGTGAACAAAAAGGGGTCAACAGATAGGAAAGAGAAAATAAAAGGCTCTAGAAATGGAACTATATTTAGTGAAGAATAAAATCTTTCTGGATAAGAAAGTGTTTATATGATGAAATACATGGGGGTCTAAGTAAGTGCTCAGAAAATCTGTGTAAGTAAAGAGCAAATGTGAACAAGTTTGCATGTAACTAAGAGGTTACAAGTATGTAAAACAATCAGTTAAAGCTGTTTAAGGATTTTCTTAAAGTCAAATACTACTGTACTGATATAAACCAAAGATTAACATATATGTTAAATTGACAAGTATTTCATAGAGACACTAATTTACTCTTAACATTATATCTGTTAGTTTCATTCTTTAGGACAATTAGTCTTGAAACTTGAGGTTTATACAATTATGATTATACAACTGTTAAAGTATTGTACTACATTAGAGTCTAAATTTTTCTTTCAAAACTAAATTTGGTTAATATAAAGGAATGAAGGTAATTGTGAAATGGTCACTCTTTGTATATTAAATGTGTTCATATTTTCCAGATATACATCATTTTTTTAAAATTTATTTTTTATTGCAAACAAATGGGCTACATATTGTTTCTGTTTGTACATGGAGTAACAGCATACCATTTGCATATTCATAAACTTATATAAAGTAATGATGTTTGATTCATTCCATTATTTTTTCCTTCCACAAACATCTCCCACCTCTCTTTTCAGTCTATACAGTCCGTGCTTTCTCCATTCTTGTCCCACTCCCACCACCCATTAAGTCATCATGCGCTTATGAGTGAAATCATTCCTCTTTTGGATATTTGAGATTGGCTTATCTCACTTAACATGATATTCTCCAATTTCATCCATTTGCCTGCAAATGCCATAATTTTATTATTCTTTATAGCTGGGTAATATTCCATTGTATATATATATATATATATATATATATATATATATATATATATATATATACACACACACCACAGTTTCATTATCCATTCATCAATTGAAGGGCATCTAGGTTGGTTCCATAGTCTGGCTATTGTGAATTGAGCCACTATGAACATTGATGTGGCTGTATCTCTGTAGTGTGCTGATTTTAAGTCCTTTGGGTATAGGCCGAGGAGTGGAATAGCTGGGTCAAATGGTAGGTCCATTCCAAGTTTTCTAAGGAATCTCCGCACTGCTTTCCAGAGTGGCTGCACTAGTTTGCAGTCCCACCAGCAATGTATGAGTGTACCTTTTTCCCCACATCCTCTCCAACACCTATTGTTGCTTGTGTTCTTGATAATCGCCATTCTAATTGGGGTGAGATGGAATCTTTGTGTAGTTTTGATTTGCATTTCTCTTATTCCAAAAGATGTTGAACATTTTTTCATATATCTGTTGATTGCTTGTACATCTTCTTCTGTGAACTGTCTGTTCATTTCCTTAGCCCATTTGTTGATTGGGTTATTGAAAAGAGAGTAGGCGAGTATCAGAGGATGGGAGTGATGTCGAATCCAACAGAGAATTCTTTCACCTTGGATGCTGACTTCTAAATGAACAGTAGATGTGCTCTTATTTGGCAGGTTTTTTGTTTTTTTATTTTTTTTTTCTTATCACCCCTAACCCTGCAAAAAAAAAAAATCAGCTGTTCTTCTTTTTCTAGGGCTTTAAGCTGTAATGTTAGGTCATTTAATTGTTGACTTTTCATTCTTTTCTGGAATGTGCTCCATGCAATGAATTTTTCTCTTAGTACCGCTTTCATAGTGTCCCAGAGATTTTGATATGTTGTATCATCATTCTCATTGACCTCTAAGAATTTTTTAATCTCCTCCCTGATGTTTTTTGTTATCCATGTTTCATTCAATAGCATATTATTTAGTCTCCAATCTTGGAGTAATTTCCTTTTTTTACTTTGTCATTGATTTATACTCTCAGTCCATTATGATCTGATAGAACACAAGGCAGTATCTCTATGTTTTTGCATTTCCTAAGGGTTGCTTTGTGGCATAACCTATGGTCTATTTTTGAGAAGGTTCCATGTGCTGCTGAGAAGAAAGTGTATCTGCTCCTTGATGGATGGAATATTCTATATATATCTATTAAGTCTAGGTTATTGATTGTGTTATTGAGTTCTATGGTTTCTTTGGTTAGATTTTGTTTGGAAGATCTATCTAGTGGTGACAGCGGTGCATTAAAGTCGCCTAGAATTATTGTGTTGTGGTCCCTGTGATTCCTGAAATTGAGAAGGAATTGTTTGATGTACAGGGATGCACCATTTTTGGGGGCATAAATATTTACTATCGATATATCTTCCTTATTTATGGTTCCCTTAAGCAGTATGAAAAGTCCTTCTTTATTCCTTCTGACTATCTTTGGCTTGAAGTCCACTTTATCTGATATAAGGATGGAAACCCCCGCTTTTTTACTGGGTCCATGTGCATGGTAGGTTTTTGCCCATCCTTTCACCTTTAGTCGTGGATCTCTTTTTCTATGAAATGAGTCTCTTGCAGGCAGCATATTGTTGGGTCTTTCTTTTTAATCCATTCTGCCAGTCTATGTCTTTTGATTGATAAGTTTAGGCCATTAACGTTCAGGGTTATTATTGAGAAATGATTTGTATTCCCAGTCATTTGGCTTATTTTTGGCTTTTAAGTTGGCTTGGTTTCTCCTTTGAGTGGTTTTTCTCTAAGGTAGTTCCTCCCTTTGCTGACCTCCATTGTTGCTTTGCATTTCCTCCTCATGGAATATTTTGTTGAGAACATTCTATAGTGCAGGCTTTCTATTTGTAAATTCTTTTAACTTTTGTTTATCATGGAAGAATTTTATTTCATCTTCAAATCTGAAAGTTAGTTTTGCTGGGTATAGGATTCTTGGTTGGCAACCATGTTCTTTCAGAGCTTTAAATATGTTGCTCCAGGCCCTTCTAGCTTTTAGAGTCTGGGTTGAGAAGTCTGCTGCTATCCGAATTGGTCTACCCCTTTATGTAATCTGATGCTTTTTCTCACAGCCTTCAAAATCCTATCTTTATTTTGAATGTTAGGCATTTTCATTATAATGTGCCTTGCTGTGGATCTGTTGTGATTCTGTGCATTTGGTGTTCTGTAAGCCTCTTGTATTTGGTTTTCCATTTCATTCTTCAGTTTTGGGAAATTTTCTGATATTATTTCATTGAATAAGTTGTTTATTCCTTTGGTTTGTATCTCTGTGCCTTCCTCAATCCCAATAATTCTTAAATTTGGTCTTTTCATGATGTCCCATAGTTCTTGGAGATTCTGTTCATGATTTCTTACCATCTTCTCTGTTTGGGCGACTTTATTTTCAAGATGAAATATTTTGTCTTCATTGTCTGAGGTTCTGTCCTCCAAGTGGTCTAGTCTGTTGGTGATGCTTTCCATTGAGTTTTTTATTTGGTTTATTGTCTCCTTCATTTCAAGGATTTCCGGATTTCTGGTTTTTTTTTTTTTTTTAATCTCTATCTCTTTTTTGAAATGATGTTTTGCTTTCTGCACGTGCTCTTTCAGCTTATTGGTATTATCATTTTTTGCCTGCATTTGCTCTCTTATCTCATCCTTTGCTTCACGAATCATCTTACATATGTGTAATCTGAAGTCCTTTTCTGACATTTCTTCTAACATACTGTCATTGGGTTCTATTACTATAGAATCTAAATTTGTTAGGATCATTTTCTTCCCTTGTTTTTCATGTTGTTCACCTATCTTCCCCTCTAGCGCTGCAGATCTGGGGTATTGCCGATTTCCCCCTATAAGCTTATAGTGGCCCTATATGTGTCCAAAACCCTTTCTTTAAGGGGAGATCAACATTACCAGTACCCAAATCAGACACTATGCAATCCTAGACCAAATAGCCCCTATGGGAACAATAACATCATGTAGATAAGGGAGAAAGTGATTCTGAGGGAACAGGTAAACAGAAAGAAAAGAAAGCAAGAAACATAAAGAAATAAAAACTTAAATATTTTTAAAAAGGCAAAAAAAGAAAATCTACTGTATAACAGTCATATACTAATGAAACCTCCTGATGTATGAGAGGTACCTGACAATGGGCATCAAGCCTCCAGCAGGCATCGCAAGATGGGATTTGCCCCACCTGAAGATCAGAGCTTTGGCCTCCAGGATTATTCAAGATGGCTGCTCTGGCTTCCAAATGTGTTGGCAAATGGGGAGCTGCAGCTCAGGGGTGGACGTGGTCAACTGGAGGTCCTGGAGACAGGATGCAGTTGGTCCTGCAGTGGTCCTGGAGGTCGGGTGTGTTTGGTGTGGTTGTGGGATCCAGGAGGCCGGGTGCAATCAGTTGGTTTGGGTTCCCGGTGATAGGGCACAGTCAGTTGATCTGCGGGTCCTGGCGGCATGAGCAGTCAGTTGATGTAAGGGCCCCAGAGGCAGGGAGTGATCATTCTGGCTGAGGGATCCTGGAGATGGAACTCAGTCAGTCTGGCCAGGGGTCCTACAGGGCCTGGCTGTTGTCTCAAAATGGCAGCAGCCTCCCTCTAGACCACCATCTTGGATATTCCAGATACACATCTTTAAAGCAGGAAATTTATCAAGTTCTATTCTCCAGAATAAACTTGTATGTAATGGTAATTTTAAACTTAAAGGGTACATTTTATTGGGGATTTATTTCTATCATTTAATGTTCTTATGGGACCTATTATCAATAAGATATATGGAAAATTGGTTACTTATTTCACTGAGATAAAAATTTAAATGTATATGTATTTCTAAGAGGTAGTGACAGCCTGATTTGTTTAAAGGTTTATATTATAGAAGGTGAAAGCATTTTGCCACACAAAAGAAAAGTTAAAAGCTCTCTCAGCCTTTCTTTGATTGATTCCTGTTTTGGATATGTTAGACTGTGTTAGCTAATGTTCATATAGACTCAGGAATCAATATACATAAACTTCTTAAAATGACATTCAAGAAAGAGTGTAATGTGCAATAGCAAAAATGGGACAATAGTGACTGAGATTGGTGTCTCTGACGTCAAGACTGTAGCATGTCTGGTACCTGGGAGTGTTCCTGTGTAGGAGCACAAGATGCCTAACTGCTGTGGAAGTGCCCTCCCCGGGTAGGCTCTGTACAGGAGTCCTATCAGCTCTTACATTGATCTCAGGTACACAGCTATGGGCAGATAGAAATTGTTTTGCTAGATAACCATTGTTTCATCAGCTCCCTTCTCTAGTTTCTGCCCACCTTACAGTAACTTTGGACAGTGCAATTCCCTGAGAGCTACACAGAGTTCCTAATATTGTACTTTGCAGTTGTGAAAAAAAATTTACATAGATGTTCTAGGTTCTGTAACTCTCCTGAAAACAAAGAATAATGCTTACATGGCCTTTA
Source organism: Sciurus vulgaris (assembly GCF_902686455.1). NCBI lineage: Eukaryota > Metazoa > Chordata > Mammalia > Rodentia > Sciuridae > Sciurus > Sciurus vulgaris. The sequence continues at coordinate 2,094,355 of NW_027632623.1, forward strand.
ACCTAATAATAAGACATGTATAAAAACTGTAAACATAACTCTTTAGATCTGCATTTCCATCAGAGAACAGAGCTCCATTTGATCTCTGCTTAATCTTCAAAATCTGTGTTTATAATCCATTGTTTTCTAATACTCCTTTGCCCCTCACTGAACCTCAAAATTTGGTCATGTTGATCATGGCAAAAGGGGTAAAAATTAGCTTCAGGATTAGAACATTTTACTTAAGAATTATGAAGAGCCCTGCCTTACATGACATAAGGCTCTGCCTCACCCTACTGCATTTAAAATGGCTCCAAAGTAAGCCAGACTTTAACTCATTTGAAGTTGTGCTCAAAAGTTTGATGTTGGGCTTGGGAGATAGCTCAGTCACTAGTGTGCTTGCCTTGTAAGCACAAGACCCAGGGTTCGATCCCCAGTACCACAAAAAAAAAGTAAATAAATAAATAAAAGAAAATATAATTTAAAAGGGTTTGATGTTTGTTGTAAAGATTACTGTGATCTCAAACATGGTATATAATGTAGAACCCAGCCAAAATTCAAGAGAGCTATTACACAAACTAAATATGTTTTTACTCTTGCTAATTTCATTTTGTTAAACTGTTGCCTGTTACTGTTTTGCAGAAGTAGCTGCTTCCAGAACATACAACCTAGGTAACTTGTGATAATAGGCCATCACCTACAAAACCGATTGTATATGGTAGTACTTTAATAAAAGGGTAAATGACTGTAAAGTCATAAACATTGAAGCCAAAGCCCAGTACTCGTACTTTACGACTGGTGAGACTGACTTGCTGGATGGTTAAGATCAAACTTAGAGATTGAGATTAAATACAGAGGCCAAGAAAAGCAAGTATTCGGGTCTTGCCCTCAGTCAGCCTGAATCCAGGGAACAAGAGAACTTCTCTAAGGAGCTTTGCAACTCTGGGTCACACAACCTCCCGATCAGGAAGATTAATTAGACAACTGAAAGATAAAAAACTAATCAGTGCACTGCTGAAGAGGAGGGTCATTGGAAAAGGGAGACATCCCTCATGCTTCCAAAGAAAGTCACCTCATCAAGGACACCCTGCCTAATGAACGGCATTAACTGAGCTAAGAAGCTGCTCTTAAGTTCTCTATGAATGACCCCTGTGAAAACTCAGCTGACTCTTTAACAGACAGGAACAGATAACATTGACCAACTTGATCTTAGATACCTATCAAAACAGTTAAAACCAGAATATAGCCATTCTTGGACTTTTAAAAGAAATAATACTTAAATGTAACTGAAGATGTACACTTGTGTTAGCCCACTAAAATTGAGAGTGAAAGCTGCAAAAGAAAGATTCTTAGGCAAATGTACCTCATAACTATCAAGAGAAACTGCCAGAGTCAGAAGATTTTAGTCAGTTGAAGGCCTACAGTCACAGGTGGGCTTAATCTATGTTTGCTAGTATGATGATCTAGTCCTAAGTAACAGAAATATAAAGGTCTCTACTTAACACAGGTTGTACCAATAAAGGGATATTTTACAAATTCAGATGACATTAAGTAGCTTAACTATATTTTCTGGGGACATCAATGACATTAAGAGTTAAATGTTGTGTTTACATTCCTGATAACCTGGACAATGTTAAAGTCCCCAAATAA